>NC_056731.1:978678077-978825577 GCF_019279795.1 Protopterus annectens
AGCAGTGAGAGAATGGAAGTACAGAAAACACTGGTTTTAGATTTTTTTGTGTTGCAAGTACCTTTTTAATAATAACACAAAATTCTCAGTAATCGTCCCATAAATTTAAAGTATATTCATATTTTCAAGTCTGTAAAGTACCCTTAATCATGAATTTATGAAATAAGCCTCAGAACAAATGAAATTACGTTATGTTTCTTATTGAACTAGTTTTGTATTTGTTAACAGGGCAGAGCGATAATATATGTGGGTGTTTTCCAGACTCTGCCCAGAAGCATACTGTCTGGTTAATTTATTTGCTCTGGGTCACACAGTAGACAAACGGAGACTGAAAAAATTCAATGATTAGTTGCTCATAGTCTTAATCATTTGTGCTGTGTCAGCCTGTATAACACATCACAAAACAGCCCACACATACACTGCAGCTAACAGTCAATATGACTTAGTTAGTTTGACAATTTTTTGAGAGATAATGTTTCATTTATGTTATAACAAATTTTCATTTCCATCAGTGCACAATATATAGGTTTAGTTGTTTGACCAAAAAAACTGTTGAATTGTGATTCAGAGCACATTGTTTGCTGTACTTTGTTGAGTCAATGAGGTATAACCAGTGGTTTTGTTAATGTTCTATATAATCAGTTCTTGTGGGCGGTGGAGGAATAAAACGGTGCGATGGTTGCCAAAAGTCATCTGCCACAGGAGTTGATTAACGTGTACATTAACATAACCCATGGGAACACCTTGCAGCTATTATTATAACTGATTCTGTGCTTGCTTTCAGTGCTCTAGTGCTATTCTTATTTTAATAAATCATACACATTGACGAAAATATCCCTTCTCCCAGGTACCTACTTGAATAATACGTCTAACTAACTGACTCAGAATGCCTAGATGAAAGACATGAAAAGGTTACAGTATAGAGTGTTTTTTTAATCAATATGATGAGAAAAAATGAAACTGTGACGAGGATCTTTGCTGATTAGTTTTAACACGAATAATTTGACTCTGATAAACTGCATTTTTAAAGAAGTTAGAATCACCATTTATCTGCAGCAGTGTAATGTCATCCTGTCTTACTTATTAATATTCATGGAGAAGCTGTTTTTGTGTAAATATGGTATCTTTACTGTACTAGTGTGTGTGTGTGTGTGTGTGTGTGTGTGCGTGTGTGTGTGTGTGTGTGTGTGTGTGTGTGTGTCTGTGTATGTGTGTGTGTGTGTGTGTGTGTGTGTGTGTGTGTGTGTGTGTGTGTGTGTGTAGGGGTTTGGATTACAAATTTTTAACCCAATAGCGACAGTTTTTAAATGCATATGTATTTAAATTCCTCCAAAATTTGAAAGAGAAATTAGCCTCTGTATTTATTTAATTATATGGATTTTCTAATTTATCACCACTTTGTTATTAGACTTTGCATACGATTTACACTTCTCTACATGTCTTTAATTAATTTATTATTTAGATTAATAATGTGCACCATGGTGACCTTGATAAAGAATACAGTTATTCAAACTTTTTTCCCAAAGTCTAAAGCACCTCTACCAGTTTTATGTGAATACATAACAAATGATATTTTACATGCAGAAACATGGTTGTCTAAATGCCTACCAAACTGAAGTGTGTATTACAACCTTGTGGGAGCTGCACACCTGTCCTAATTGCTTATGTTCATTTCTTCTCTGTGTAATAATTGTTTGGGGGGGGGTGAAGGATGGGGTATTACAGAAATACTGTATTCAGCCGCTTAATATTCTTCACCACCAAAAAAATACCACTTTGATGTGATACCCTATTAGCTCTTTCTTGGCCAATTGCTTAAATAATATTAGTAGACCAAAGTGCAACTTCACCAGATCAAATCATTTAGATAACAGCTTGTATACTTTCCCATACTGCACAAATTTCATAGTTGGTTTTGCTAAGTCTGCAGGTGTAGAAATCTAGTCATCTACATGGTTAGGCATGGAGGAAAACCTATGCACAAAAGAACAGAAAATAAAAAAAATGCCAGCTTGGAAAAGAAAATGAGCTAGTTACACTACATTCAGTCGGATCTATATTAAATGAATGAAAATCCATTACATCGAATACCAAAACAGTGACACATATTACCCAAACCACGTAAACACCGAACGCACTAAACCGCGAAATTTAAAATATTGAACATTCATAGTCAGCCAACCCCACCACCTGCTACATACTACCTACCCAAACAAAATAAATAAACCACATGCATACACTAACCAAACCCTACTCCTAACCCTAAAGTAAAGCAACAAAACTCAACTTCTAACCCTACACTAAACCCCACATACACAACTATCTATGTACTATCCTTAACCCCTAGGTCCGTAACTACTGCACAATTCCCCTACGGAGATATATCCAAACAAAATAAATATTACACATAAATACATTTGACAAAACCCTACTTCTAACAATACACTAAATCTTGCACACATTACCTATCTATACCCTTACCTTGACCTGCACCCTAACTCTAAGGTTCGTAACTATTGCACACTTACCTTACAGAGCTATACTGCAGACGGGCCAACCAAAACACTTCGACATTTTGGATTTTGCGGTTTTGCACGTTCGACAATTACTTATTTTGCACAATACATGTCAATGATTTTGTATTCACGTAAACGGAGTTTCGACAATGTAATTGGAACCCCTTTCAGTCTAATATGTGTTGGTTTCTTGAGGACTGCATTATGGCAATTAATTCTTTAGGCAGGATTGCTTGACAGACCAGCAATAAAATGTCATGCTGCTTCCAGTTTTAATATGCTTTCCTGGTGGTCCACCCAATATAAAGAGAGAGAGAGAGATTCTTGTAACCTCTACATAGTTATAATCAATACCAAGGTCAGTGCTTCTCAGGGAAAGAGAAGACGTTACTTCAGAACATCTGCAACTTGCCCAACTTGATATTGTCAGTACTAGATTTCTAGTGTTGGATGTCACTAATCACCTTTTTCATTATATAATATTATCAATCTTTTGTACATGTGCAGTCCTCATGCATGGTATACTATTTATGTCTACATCTTATTAACTGTATTTTTATACTTCTTAGCACTTATGTTTCATAGTTCATCTTGTATCAATCTGGCGAATCCCTTCCATCTTTCTTATGCCACACCAGATCCTATATTTCTCATAATTCTTCCCCCCTCATTCCCTTATTCATTGTTTGGTCTCTTGTATCACTTCTATGTCGTCATCCTGTTACCCTCCATTCTCCATGCATTTAGTCAGTAGTACTTCAGTGTCTTATTTAAATTTTCACGATCTTAATAATGCTCCCTTTTATATTTGCAGCCATTACTGTCTACTGCATGGTCATTAAAAACTCCACAGTAAGCTTGAATACATGCTGTACCACTTTATATTTCCTAGCATTGACACATCTGACATCTAATCTCAAGGTCTCTCTATCTTTTCCCATTTCTCCTGTTGCAGATCCAGTCTTCATCAACAGAATTGCTGTATATGCCTTCCTCCCTTCCTTCTGAAGTATATTTCTTGGTATCTGTCACTGTTTCCCAGACTGACTGGGACCATTCACACATCAAGACACATTTATCATGCTCATGTGTTCTTCCCTGCATCTCCTACATCTTCTATTCTCCTTTCCCCTTTCCGTGCATAATTCTTAGGTGGTGACCCTTGTATGACCTGTAGATTTTGACACTTTTATCTGTCTCCACTACCTTTTCCTCCTTCGTACAAACTACTACTACTGCCTTCCAACCTACCTTTTTCCCCACCTCTTCTGCATACCTCTGGATGCTGCTATCCGTACTCACTCTGAGGTTTAATAGTTTAGCCTATGTGCCTCTGCATTCACGTCCTCAGTTTTGCGTTATGGTTTTCTAGTATACTTACTTTTCTTCCTCTTTTCTTCTGTCTTGTCCCTGTCTGATTTTTTTATTATCATGTACCTGTTATTGTCAAAAAGCTTCAACATTTTGTTTTTGCAAGCCATGTTGTACTTTTCCTTCTAGTTAAAGACTACTCCCCTATGTTTACTTAGTTTTCCTGTTCCCATATTTCTCATCTCTTCCTTACCTTATTTTCTTTACCTCTCCCTATTCCCATTGCTTTCCTTCCAACACTGATTTTTGCCTTATCTCCTCATTCCATATCCCTGATTTTTGCCTTATCTCCTCATTCCATACCCCTGATTTTTGCCTTATCTCCTCATTACATATCCCCTCATCTTTTTCATGTCCTCATTTTCTTCTTCCAGAGGCATTCCCATCTCTTTTTACCTAATATGTCCCTTTAATTTTCCTTTCTTTCCTCTATCCACACTCATTTCATGATGTTATATTTCAAGAAACATTTTGGTAGATGTATATGTCCTCCTACTGCACTTCCTTAGCTTAATCCCACCAATTGCCCTTCCTTTGCTTTATTTTATGCTTTCTTCTAGACTTCTTTGCATGTCTTCATGCTCTTCTTCCTCTGGCTCTAGTGCGAGATATCCTAGGGCTATCGCTCATGCTAGGTGTATCTATTGAAATAATATGTAGGTGTATTTTCCTTCCTTACTCAGTTTTTCTTGTACATTTCTCTCTAGTCTGATCACATTTTCTTTGAATATGTCTATAAGTAGGCCTTAGCATTCTGGATATTGTTTGTCATTAATTCTTCCATGCCCCTCCTTCCTTTTCCATTATTCTAGTCTGTCAATATATCCTTTCTACTGAATTTTATCCCTGCTTTCCTGTCAGGTTTCTCAAAACACTGCAATATTTTTTCAGTACTACCTCTAAATCTCTTGATGATATTGTTCAGTCATCTGCATGTAATAACATTTTGATGTTTTCCTCTTCTCTCTTTCAAGAAATTGTAATCTATCTCACTTCAAACACAAATTCATCCATTACTAGCATGAATAACCCAATGGATAATGGACACCCACCTCTTGGCATCTTTCTACCTTTTTGACTTTGGATAACCTTCATTTAGCTTGATTTTTAACTCATAACTTGCATACATTTTTTCCTGGGATACAAAATATATTTCCAGTTTAGATGGATACATAGATAGATAGATAGATAGATAGATAGATAGATAGATAGATAGATAGATCGATAGATAGATAGCTGTAATGCCCTGCTATGTGATATATCCTATATGTAAGAGTAACTAATGCTCTCTTCCTCTCTCTCTCTCTCTCTCTCTCTCTCTCTCAGTCCTACCCATATCTTTTGTACAAACATGATTTTGTTATCCTATTGTTGCTGTTGGTTTATTTATCTCCATTTATACTGGCATTACCTACAGCATTTACCACGACTGTGCCAGTGGTGAGACCCAAGTTACCAGCTCGCACCAGTCCGAGTCTTCCCCTGCCTCCGCCCAACCTGAATTCAGACCATCTTCCCCATTGAGTTCAGTCAAGCTGGAAGGCATAATGCCTCCTTGTGGCATCTGGCAGTCACAAATCACAAGGAAGTGCCATTGTTCCATTTGATAGCACTGCTAGGGTTATGTAGCTTGTTATGTGTGAGGACTTGTTGGAGGAGTTGAGGGAATTATTTGTCCAGTGCCTGGAAGCCTGCATTGGCCAGCTGAGCAGTGTCTTCAAGCAACCTCAAAAGTCTTAGAACTCCATGTCTCTCCCATCACCACCTGAGGTTGGTTTAAACAGAAAGGGTGATAAAAGTACTAACAGATCAATTCCTGGGTCTAGCACAAACAGAAAATACAGAAGGTATGCCCACCCTATTCTCCAGTTTGGTATTCTCCTTCCTTGTGTGTCATCCCCTTCTATGTTTACTCTTCAGTCTTCCACAACTGTGTGATCTTCCCCTTGTCTGTATTTCTAAAAGTCCATTGACACTTCTGCAAGGGTGTCAACAGTTCCGTTATCAGCTTTTGTCTCTGTTTTGTGTTTATTTGAGTGTCTCTTCTTCTACACCTTACAATCTTATCACCCCTAAGCTTATCCTTTAATATCTAAGACAAAAATGGCTGCTTGTTCTCGAAAAACTATATACCCTTTTCCTTCTCACTCCCATGCTTACCTTCCCTGTTTCCCTTGAGTATGTTCCTCTACTTGCTGCATCACCCTCCTTTCCTACATTCATTTGCACACATTTCCACCACCTTTTTGTTTGTTAAGAGATACAATGCAGGCCATTTAATGTGGCTCACAAGCTTTTTCATAGAGTTGCAATGTAGCAAATATGCATACTATAGTGATATACTTCAAGTGTATATAGTTCCTTTCATCTCATCAGATCCTGCAACAATACTGGGTGACACTGTGGTGCAGCAGTTAACATTGTTCCCTCACAGCAAGAGGCTCTCCAGTTCAATTCTTGGCTGGGGTACCTTCTGAGCAGAGTTTGCATGTCCTTTCTGTGTTCACATGGGTTTCCTCTGGGTGCTCTAGGTTCTTACCACATTCCAAAGACGTGTCTGGAGCCTTTCTTCTCAGGCCTCCACTGAAAATGGGCTCTGTCCCAGTTGGACTTTCCAGGTAAACAAATATTAAAATAAAAAATAATAAAGTACTAGAATTCCCTCTTTCTGTGAAGGACCTGTCATTTCTGCAGACGGGTTTCGTAATTAGCAGTGGTACAGGCCATGAAATTCCAAATAGATAATTGGTCATTACCTTTAGTGCACATAATACTATGAGCTTTACACTAGACAGATATGCCAGTCTTGCTTTAATGAAAATTGCAATGTTTTAAAGGTTTGCAGTATTCATTTTCTGGCAATATATCGCACTAATGATATTTCATTACTGGCTGTAACACGAAAAAAATAATCTTAAATAAACAGTTAGAAATATAAAGACAGTTGATTTAAGCATAAATGTGTGAATGTATGACTTTTAATTCCAAATCAAGGAAATACCACTGCTAGATAATAAATGACGGTATACCGCCAGAATATAATTGGAAATATTTAGGAATTGTATTTCCAGACACAAGTAAATAAAACTAACAAAGTATTTACATCTCAAAAAAAAAAAGAAAGATTACTCTTACTTCTGCTTGTCAAAAAGTAGTTTGAGTTAGTATAATGCAGTTAATGACAGTTGTAACACACAAGATAAACTCTTTACTGCCATATGTAGTAGGATCTTGCCATCAACAATCTCATAATGTAAACATCTAACATCAGTTCAGATTTCCTTTATAATTTTCAGCAATCTAGATAAGAGAAGCTTTTGCTATTATCAGAGAGCAAGTGATTAGAAAATCTGCAGAGAAGGAACTTTTAAGGCATGCATGAGTAGAAAAAAATGTAGCAGTAGTCACAGAATGTGTTTAATTTAGGAAATAACAGAATTAGCAAACTGCAGTTTTATAGTCTTGGAAACATTTTAAGGAAGGACATTTGAAACAATGTTATATATTCTCACTTTTAGAAATATTACCAGGAAAAAAATAAAGATAAATGGGCAAAGTGCAGACATCACCTTCAGTTTTCTAAGAAAACTAATAAAATCATAACTGTAAGCAGGACTTGTAAAGAGCATAACATAATTTGATAGGATTTGTAATAAAGTTCACCAAAAATAATGCAATTGCTGCACCTTAACTCCATCAAATAGCAATATCTTTAGAGAGTCCTACTGTGATACAAGTTCTTATGCCCTAGGTTATGCATATATGGTGTAAATTAACCCCCCTGGATACATTTAATATGTAAATTGGGTGTGACCTAATTATTCTGAGTCACTCAATCAGCTTAAAGTGCTGGGCAGATAGACATAGGGCAGGATTCACAAAGCCTCCGTGTAAGAGTTATAACTCATACATGGAGGCTGCAGTTAAACGGAGTGATGTCAGCATGCTTTGCATATTCATGAGTGCATGCTGAATCACACCTTAGGCTAACATGGTCCATGTAAGACTGTAGGGGGCGTGTCTGTAGGCCGAGCCCTGTAAGCGGACATGCTCCCAGAAGAGGAAAAGTGCCCAAAGTAAACACCCACGACAGAGTCCACGGAAATGTGAATAAACAGAACACAACACATGCCCCCACAGACTATGAACAGAAAACATATAAATAAACATGTTATATATTTTTTTTTAAATTGTAAAGATGTTTAACCGTGAGTGCGCTCGTTTGCACGGGCTGTAGCGCAGCTACAGTTAGCAGTCAGTGGGAAAGCATATAAGAACTAAATATGCAAAATAAGCCAGGAAGCAATAGCGTAGCAGTAGAGATGTTGGCTGAAGAGCAGGCATTCATGGTTCAAGCCCCCACAACACCAATTTTTATTTTTAGCAAAATAAGGACGAATCAAGTCCCTGACAAATATGTACACATAAAACCACATTTTATGTAAAATGTAATGAAATAGCCCATTTATATTGAAGAAATGTGAGGTAACAAAAGAATAAAAAATGCCAGATGTGCCCATAGTTGAGCTACAGTTTAACAGGGTGAGTGCATCTGCCCATAGCTGAGCAGTGGTTTAACTGGTGCAAAATGAGTGACCGTAGCTGAGCAGTGGTTTAACATGCTAAATCTATGTGCCCCTAACTGAGCTGAGCGTAATATGCGTGCTGATAGCCAAATGAGGCTTAAACCAGCGTACCCCGTTTGCGCGGAGCTGCGCACCACGCAAACATGGTAACCGACGGGCAACGTTGAGCAAGCAGTATCAAAACTGCCTTTACACAGACACACCCCTCAGCATGTCTAGACAGTCATGAAAAATAAAAAACAGTGGCCAGGTTCGAACCCAGGATACTATACACCATAGTCAAGGTACCAAACCACTAAGCCATAACAGCAGTACCTAGAAATGCAATAATAGCTAATATATAGGAATGAATACAAACTGGAGCATGACAATGCAGGTTTACTGAAGTTGATACAATTCCAAAATGGCCAATCACAGATATGTGTGGGAAAAACGGACTATATAAGCCCCATAGGCGGGAATACACAGCATAAACGATTGTAGAACTGAACTGCAGGCAGAATGACAGGAGTAGGAGAGGGTAGTTGCTTTCGAGCACAGAGGTGGGACATTGAGGAGTCCAGGTACATGGTCTGGCTCCTTTTCCACAATCATGAGGCCCAACTCATGCAGGGCCAGGTCCTCTGGGGAGCATACAGGGCTGAGGCGTGGGACCGGTTGGCTCATGATCTCACCAGTGCCACAGGGATTCCAAGGACTGGTGAGCAGGTCCGTCACCACCATGCAGACATGAAGAGATGCAAGCAGGACCAACTGATCCTTTGGATCCAGGAGGTCCGGCAAACACCCAATGCCCCACTACTAAGTAAGTTAAATTTAATTATGTATGTAAGCAATTAAACTAGCTGATATTATGGAGATGTGTATTCCAATATTACTTCATTTATATTACAGCTGCAGGTGTCCGTTCTACGAACCGCAGAGCCTATGGCGATAGGCTGATGCTGTTGCGCCACCAGGCAGGTCAGTAATCCACTACCAGTAACTGTAAAGAAATATAAAAGTATGACAGTCAGCAAAAGAGTGCAGTGTAGTCACTAAGGAATAAAATGTGCAAGTAACAGTGTGAAAGTGTCTGCAAGTATTGCTTGATTACAAAAGTGTGTTTCAGCCTGTAAGTTAAACCAAAAAATGAAACTGTCTGACATAAATTCTGAAGTAAAAATGCCCCACCTGTAAGAAAATAGTACACAACCTGCAGCAGGCTGAAAAGTATAGCTGCAGAAGATGATGAAATCACACGTGTGAAATATATCCCTGTTGAAGTACTGAAACATGACAGAAGTGAGACTGCTGGAAAGGATTGTAATAACTACAGGTAAAACATGTCAATAAAGCCTAGAAGTAAGTACCATCCTGAATAGTAAAATGAAAGCAAGTGAGAGACTGTGAGAAAGTGTCAGGAATCCAGCAATACAGTAGTAATAACCCATGAATAAAGTATACTGCAGTCAAGACAGAATGAAATGCATGTGAAAATCAAAACCAAACAGCGAAATCTGTTCAAAGTGTTGCTGCATCTGGAATGTGTATCCCAAAATCTCAGTCTGCAATATGCAGATAGGATGATTGTCTGATATACCAAACATCCACACTTGTCTACAGCTATATAAAGCAAATGTAGCAGGATGATGTAGCTGAACAAAGCTAGATATGAATGTGTATGAAGAACAATAAAATGTATATTGATGTTGCAGTAACAGTCCTATCACCAAGTTGAAATAGTTGTCATATAGGAAACTGTAGTTAGAACAGTAGTGTGTATATATCTGTAGCTATTAGAAATGTACAGCATATGTATTGGTATTTGAAGGTGTTAATATTATTTTCTTCACCCCACCCTATAACCACATATAACCCATTCCACGTGAAAATGGTATGTGCAATCACAATTAACACCCCTGGACGTTTGTCCTGTTGGGTCATATATATTTGCATGTCCGTTGATGCATCTGCCCTGTTCATATATCCAAACCTGATTGCCTGTTGCCATCAATTAACCCTGCATGTTGTTGGACTGTGTATTACTGTTTAAATTATGCATGTGT
Organism: Protopterus annectens; assembly: GCF_019279795.1. Classification (NCBI taxonomy): domain Eukaryota; kingdom Metazoa; phylum Chordata; order Ceratodontiformes; family Protopteridae; genus Protopterus; species Protopterus annectens. The sequence continues at coordinate 978,688,599 of NC_056731.1, forward strand.
TATGCACGCTGTTCAATGGTGTGAATATCTGGGTGTTTGGTTAATGGGAATACTAATGCATGCTGTTACAACTAATTGTGAATGGTATTATATGTCACTAACCCAAACTGTCATGACATCATGCAAAACATAGGACGACAGGGAAGGCAGGTTCCAGCGGACCCACCTCTCCCACCTCAGCTGGCAAGTGCACCTGGCACTAGTGCCAAGTCCGGACCCTCCTCCAGTGGCCCTGTGCCACCTGCAGGTGGAAGCACTGCAGGGGATGGGGCTCGCCCCCCCTCTGCAAGTGTGGCCGGAGGAGAACCACCACTCACCCTCCGTAGCGTCCGGACTGTGGTGCGTAGAGAGATTCGGGACTCTGTTCTCAAGCCCCTACGCCGGCTTGAGGCACGGGTGGCACAACTAACGGGCATGCCTGTTGCCCGGCCTACACAGCCCCCAGCATAGCCCTGTCCTGGGCAGTGAAGGAACAGTGGCAACTATCTATGGGTGGGGATATCAGTTCCACTGTTGCCATCTGTGGGCTAATGGGCTTTGGATATCCAAACCTCCATCCCCGTCAATTGTGTAACCCCCCCCACACTTGTCATACACCGCCCCTGTATGCGTCGTTTGTCTTGTCTGTTTACCTACCCAACCTACCTCCCCAGCTGTACTGACTTCCTTCACCTGACATACTACTCTCACCTGAAAAAAAAAAGGGGGCACTCTGCACCCACAAAACAATTACGCCCCATACATAGCTGCCCATTCCGCACACCTGTCTGCTGGACATGGAATCTATCAATTACAATTGGCTGTACAACAAGTATTATTGTTGTCCTGACACCTCTCTCAGGGGTGGAAGGTTTCAAATGTCACACCAAATTACATACATATGCACAGCTGTTGCTGATGAAGAAATGGGCAGCTATGGGACTTACCTACATCCCTCCTGCAAATCCTAAGCTTGTTTCCCTACTGTCTTACCCTTTTGTGACCTCTTTTTCACCACTTTCCTGTCTACCCATTTTCTTTTCTTTCAAAGAAAATAGCGCGGGTGTGCGCCAGAGTAAGCACTGTTAAGTGGTTGTAAGCGGGTGTGCGCGGGTGTGCGCGTGTGTGCGCGGAAGCTAACCACCAGTGTGAATGTGTGAGCTCCGCGCAAACCAGCGCTAACCCGGTTACAACTGCTTAAAAGTGCCTTAGTCACTTTGATTGACAGGTCCTGTACTCAGTTCAAAAGCAAAATAAAATCCCACTGTCAGTCCCGAACCCAGGACCTTGCAAACACTAGTCTGTATGACCTACCACTACAATGACTCTTATACAAGAACATTGTGCTAAAATAAATATAACATGTAATAGTAGAGATGAATGTAAAGGGAATATAGGATGTGTAGTACCCAAAGCATGTCATGTAGAATTACTGTCAAAACTACTGGATTCCCATAATAGTACTGTGTGAACATAAACAGCCATGCTAGTTGGTAGCTTCTAGATAATAATGTCAGTTAAAGTACATATATAAATGTATGTATATGTACATATATATATATATATATATATATATATATATATATATATATATATATATATATAAATATATATCTATATATAGTTGTAGGGGTCATTGTGCATACACACTTACTACAGGGAACATGAGAGAGGAATGGAGAAATGTGAATCTACAACACAGCCTGAATCATGAGAGAGATACTAACCTTTACACTCACAGAACACTGTCCATAGCATACCAGCATGGTCCCCACCCTTACAATCTGAAAGGGCAACGCCTATCCCACATACCCTTTTATAGCACTGACCTAAAATCACAGTAAGAACTGCAATCAGTACACAACTGGCTGTATGCAATTAGCAAATGCTGGCTTACAATTGGTGCAGAGGCCATCACATGGACCTATGCAGACACCTACAAAAGCATCCAGTACTAACACTCCACACATGCAATACATTCATTGCACTGTCTAGAAGCAGACAGAGGGAGAGAGAGAGAGAGAGAGAGAGAGAGAACAAAAAAAAAATTATACACTGTGACTCTGTCACCCGAAGCTGTCACCAGTGACAGTAGCAGCAGCAAGCAGAAGCAGTGGTAATGCAACCAGCTGCGACAAACACAGGTAATGCAAAGTAGCAGGTTAACAGTGTGCTTACTGTGAACCCTACAAATGTGTCATAGGTCTGTATCTATAGGTATGTCCATGTGATATGTTGTGTGTACGTAGTTCCACCAAAAGGGGATGACCATACATTACATGTCAATCAGTCTTAGGCCATGATCCTGGCAGCAGTTGTCTGTGCGTTGCCCCCAGCAATGGCTGTAGTGACTGCTTTGAAAGGTCAGCCAGGTTCAAAAAGCAGGATCAGCCCATCACAAAGGCACACTGGCTGGGAACAAGTGTCTGCAGGTACCCGATATCACTGCATATGCATCCCATACTGCATAATTCCATAGCTTAGCAGACCAGGCCGGTTATGCATATGATGTGATAGTTCCCAGGGTCAATCAAGGTGCCTCCTTAGTGGTGTGGGACCACTGTCACTGTATGCCACTGTCCAGGTACATATCCTGTAGTACGGCCGAGATAAATTATCAGTGTTATATGCGGTTGTATGTCCTCTCGGAGTGCAGGTAGCACACATCCAGGGATACCATGAGGTCACAGTGATGCTGTGTGTTCTGCTCTGCTGAGGGCGGCCCTCACCTGGACATGTGAGATGATAGGGAGGTTACATACAGCTGTGATAAATATTTCAACTGGTGGGGGAGAAGGAGGGGGGATACGTGCACCGAACATGTCTGCAAGACTGTTGCCAATATCCGTGTGTTTGTTGAATGTTAAGTAGGTGTGTATTAACACAGAGCATATCTGAGGCATGTGGTCGATATGTGTAACATAACTGAAGAAGGCCTTGTGGTCATCCATAGTGTTTGTGGCCATTTCCCTCCCAGAGTAGGCCGTGGCCATTGTTATGATGGACCGTAGCGTAGTACCAGTGCTGACCACAGATGCCTTCCCTTAATGTGAATGCGCTCTGTCCTGCAGTAGCCTCCTGCTATTGTTATACAATCTGCCTCTGTCTGGGGTCCACCGGACAGGATGCCTAACCTTTGTGCATAGGGTCTGGGTTAGAAATGTGTGTGCAAGTTCCATGCAATCTGTGGCATGTCCATGGTAAGCATTTGCAAAGGGGTCAGCAGTGTGGCTTGTGGCTTCCACTGGCCAAGTGTGCTGCATGGATACCATCTCAGTCCCAGCAAGTGAATAACTGTCTAATCACATACATATCAAAGTAGTCTACTGTGCTGGTAGTGGTGGTGGGATATGTATATCCAGGCCGAGTAACTTCTGTCCACATCACAGTAGTGGATGGAGTCCCACATACAGTACCTTGGGATGAACCCCCAGGGTGAGGTTGTGCATTGGACCTGTCAGTGTGTGCTGACCGATGGGGCATGCTACTATATTGTGTGGAATGTGGCAGGTATTGTTGCACAGGTGTTGGCTGAGCACTGATATCTGGCCATGTACCTGTGTATCCACCACGACACACACACATGCAACATATGGGAGTAGTAGTATATCACTACACATGAGTATCATGTATAGTATGTGTGCCATATATTGCTGACATAGTCTGCTGATATCCTGTTTGTGTTCTCTTCCAGGGAGATGGCGCGTCAGCGTAATCCCGCCTACTCTGTAGCGGAAGACGAGGAGATCCACCAGAGCCTGGTGCGGGAGTATGACATCCTGTTTTCCCGCACCAGTCAGAATCAGCAGGAGAGGGCTGCACTGTGGCAAGACCTTGTCCGTAGGGTAAATGATATTGGCATGCATAACAGGACATATGAGCAGGTACGACATCACTGCAGTGATTTAATCTGAAGTGTCCATCAGCGTGCATCAGATATCCACAGGCAACAGGTTGCCACAGGAGGTGGGATGGCCACACATCCCCCCCTCAATAGACTGGAGGGGCTACTCCTAAGTGTTGTGGCTCCAGCCCTGGAACAGCAACAGCAGTACACCTGCATTGTGATGGAGGCTGGTTCCACACAGCAGCAAGACATGGAGCGTGCAGGTAATATGCCATATGCACACTTGACTGTTCTGTACACTGTATCATATGCAATATCAATGGCACAGTTGTGCCCACTGACATTAATCTCATCATTTCTGCAGGTCCCTCCGGGGTTACAGCAAGGCAGGCCATCCATGCTGGTGAGTGTGTTTAACATAACCTATAATAGTCCTGATAATACTAGTAACAGTAGTGTAACTCAGTAGTGCTCTGTGTGTATACTGCGGGGTGTGCATGTGTGCATGTGTGCAGGTGTGCCTGTGCCCACGTGTGCATGTGTGCATGTGTGCAGGTGTGCCTGTGTCCACATGTGCATGTGTGCATGTGTGCCTGTGTCCATGTGTGCATGTGTGCATGTGTGCCTGTGTCCACGTGTGCATGTGTGCATGTGTGCATGTGTGCATGTGTGCCTGTGTGCATGTGTGCATGTGTCCATGTGTGCATTTGACCACGTTTGCATGTGTGCATGTGCCCATGTGTGCATGTGTCCACGTGTGCATGTGTGCATGTGTCCACGTGTGCATGTGCCCACGTGTGCATGTCTGCATGTGTGCATGTGTGCATGTCTGCCTGTGTGCATGTGTGCCTGTGTGCATGTGTCCACGTGTGCATGTCTGCATGTGTGCCTGTGTCCATGTGTGCCTGTGTCCATGTGTGCATGTGTTCATGTGTCCATGTGTACATGTGTGCATGTGTGTAGAAGTGCATCACTGGTAACAATGTCTGGAGACTGTAACCTGTGTTTCCTGTCTTCCTCCCACAGGTTCTGGTGCTGCTCTGGTGACCTGCAGCAGGAAACGTGAATCTTGTGCCACAGGTACTGGTAATGATGATATTTGTGTAATGGTACAGGAAGGTGTGTCAGGGTCCGCCATTGGTCAGCCAATTGACAGTACACAGCTGTCAACCTCATCATTGCGCACAGTCATCCTGCCAGTACATCCTTTGTCACCATTGTCACTAGGTGATGGACAGTATACAGTGGGCATAGACCAGGGTAATGTGGTACCTGTGGCACATGCATCCCCACACAGCAGACATGGGCAGGGTCCTCTGATGGTACCACACAGACAGTTGCCCATGGGTTCTCGTGGGAGCATCCGTGGGCGTACTGCCTCTGGCCGACATGCCCAAAGAGGTCTGTCAACCTCTGCTATGTTTCGGACTGTCATGCAGGCACAGTCGCGTATGGAAAGGTACACCAGACAGGGTCTGAGGGAGCTGAGAGCATGTCGCACAGCCATGAGAGGCAGTATGCGTGACATTGCGGATGCTATCTGTAATTTCACCGATGTCATAGACAGACGTTGTGGGGACACATTATAGCAGTTCCACAACCAGATGTCCATGAGCCAGGGCAATGGTGGGCATTTGCGGCATCGACGTGGCCGTATGCCAGCAACAGCAGCAGCTGGCAGTTGGCGCGGATGACAATAGGCTTGAGCACGCCCCATAGTGCCAGCAGCAGCCCCAGCAATGCTGGGTCTGTGCTGTCATCGGAACGTCCCAGGAGACCACGTGCACATGGCTCTGGACAGTCCCAGCAGGGACCTGTGTCCAGTCAACACACTCCCACTTCTGATGACAGTACCCAGTCTGGCTTAGTACTGGATACGGTCCGTAGCACCCCTGCCAGGCACAGGTACCGTTCCATGCCCACAGACATTGATCTGTATGACCTGCCAGGTGCAGTCTGTGGCTGTCCACAAACCCCTGTATATGGCAGCCATGAGGTGTAACTGTCTGCATGCATACACACATGTGAAATGTTAACACCTAGGGTGACCACATACACACACACACTGCAGCAACACTGCCCCACCCTGTACTGCTGCCCCTCACCAACACACATACACACACACATGTCAATTGGTGGTATCAGTGGCTGACTCAGGCATACCTAATCCACACCCTGTGCATATGATGACACTGTGCCACCTCCTGCAATCTCCAACATCATTGTGGGAACAGGTAAACACGTTGCTGATGCACAGGGTGACTACATAGAAGTGTATTAGTAGTATCATGTTGGTAACAGTACAGTGTGCTGCTATGACTGTGTGTTTATCCCAGCATGCCTGCTGCAGTAACTGTATGAATGTCCTGAATTGTTATCTGCACCCATAGTACATACCAAAGTATAACAGCTGCACATAATTGCATGCCAGTGGTAAGGTTGTCAACAGATAGCCACATACATGGGTAGCACAGGGGGAAAGCTAACGCAAGTAGTGATATGCAATGGTGGACATGTACAGTAATGGTGTCAAGTTGCCCACAACGACTATGCAATGTGGATGTTCATGCATGTAGATATGTGTGCAGTACCAATGTAATCCAAATCACAAATAACTATGACATAATATCAGTTCTACCATGGGCATCTGCGCTGTGTATTCCTGGGTACATGTTGATAGTGCCTACATATTTGCATTGTTACTTACAGTTATTGTTACCCCTTCTTTGTTGTACAATGCACTACTTCCGGCCCTGTTTACTGTAGCTTTGTTTGCATGCATGTTCACTTGGGGTTTCCTGGAACACTGCTTACACCTGCAATGCAGAGTTACAGTGCTTCTGTAGACTCCTAGTGACATCTGCATAGCGTACGATATGTATGTCAACTTTACACATGACAGAATGTCACTGTCTGTCCTGTACGCATGTACGTTGCCTGTGACACATTGCACATGTCTTACCTGGCATTTACCCACGTGTGCAGTCATATATGCCAGTGCTATGAAACAGTAGCGGTACACCCACACATACACACCTTCAGTATGTTGTTCCCCATTGGCCCTATGTGTTGGTACTCACCATGGCAATCACACTACTAGGGTACCATGTGCAAAGGTAACCTGTGAATCACCTCTATGGTCCAGTTGTGGTTTATGTGAGTCATGTGTCAATGTCACAGCTGCCACATGTATGCAGTCAGCCATCACCCTTGGCCAGGAATGTACAACACATGTGTGGGATGCCACGACACAGCCAATCTGGGGACTGGGCTCTCTGAACCCAGTAATGCCATACCCTGTCAGGTGGCATGTCATATATACTACATCCTGGACAAACTTCAAACCCAATCCCTGCTGCTACTATTGATAATACCCCTGGAGATGTTTCTGATAGTTTTGACCAATTTTTTACTGAGACATTTCAGGCCCTAGCTAGCCATCTACCTCCTAGCTCCCCTGGTGCTGAAAGTAGCACCCCTAGAAACTTACTTGCGTTCAGCTGCCAACCAGTCACCACTTCACTTCTCCATACCTTGATTGAAACAATGAAACCCACTACACTTTCTGCTGATCAACTCCCTGCTGAGTACCTATCAAAATCAGATGATGCTATTGCTTACCCCGTCTCAGAGGTAATCAAATGAACCATGGTAGAATCTAAATTTCCCACCATCTGGAAAATATCATATGTAATCCCACTTCACAAAGGAGGCAGCTCTACTGAATTCTCCACTTATAGGCCAATAGCTATACTCTCTCCACTTGCAAAGATTATGGAAACTTTAGTCATAGACAATTCATGCACCACCTAATCCAAAATCGCCTTATGGCAGACACTCAGCATGGCTTCCGTCCTCATCACAGCACTACTTCAGGCCTCCTAGCCTTTACTAACACCATAAACCATACTTGCAACACTAATTATATATCCTCAGCCCTCTTTTTGGATCTTTCCAAGGCATACGATATGGTTGATCACCAACTTGTAATCCACACCCTGCAAACATTCTGTATAGATACTGGAGCCTTCCAATGGTTTCAATCCTATCTGCATGGTCGACAGCAGGCTGGCGTCTGGCAAAACAAACTCTCTAACCTTCTACCTAACACCCTCAGAGTACCACAAGGCTCTATACTAGGGCCCTTGCTGTTCTCCATCTTCATTAACGACCTTTATACTGTCATCCCAAAAGTCAGCTGTATCCAATATGCTGAAGACTCTACTCTGATCTGCTCAGCCAAATCTCCAGTAGAGTTATGGTCAGCTACCCAGACCACCTTTAATACAATAGAAAACTGGCTTTCTGAACATCGTCTGATCCTAAATCCCAAATAAACTAAACTGCTGTTATTTCACCAACACGTAGGTCTACTGCTTTCACCTTTACCATAACATCAACTGATGGCACAATAATCTCCCCTGACCCATCTAATAAACTATTAGGTGTCATCATAGACAATAATCTCAAATGTGACCTACATGTTAACCAAATTATCAAAGCCATCAATAGAAAACCAGGGTCACTTTACAGAATAAAAGCCTTCCTAGCCCCTCCAACTAAAGGTGCCATAGCTCGCTCACACCTTGTTTCATCCCTTCTGTATGCATCCCCTCTAATCTCGAATATGAACAAGACTGTCCTTAACAAACACTCAATTTGCTACAACCACATTGCCAGGTTTGCCACTGGGCTGCCTTTTAGGACACATCATTGCATCAATCTAAATCAGCTTGGTTGGCTTGCAATACCCAGCCTAATACAGTGTAACCAACTAATTATGGCCTATAAAATCCTCTATAATCCGGACAATACTCCTGCACTTCAAATATTATCACCCCCTATAACAATCCTAGACTGCTTTGATCCTCTAACAAACTACTAATTCAGACTAGCAAATTTAATAACACAGCCGGTGATTCTCTCTTTGCAAACTCTGTAAGCAGATCCTGGAACTCACTTCTAGCTGATATTACCCTACTTTCCACCTTAGGTCAATTTAACACTAGACTCAAACAACATTTGTCACTTAACTGGCTATGTCAATGTATCAAGCCTGGCTAACTCGAATGTGTAAAATCTGTGAACCAGTTTACTGTGTAATTTAATTTAACCCTGACTTGCGCTCAGGACTAACATTAACCTGTGGAACATGTTTAACTTGCTTACTTATGTAATCTCTGTAAATAATCTGTTTGTAATATGTAATGCTGGTATTATGTAATGCTGTATCTGCTTACCCTTGTAGCTTTTCTCCCCGGGCCTCCCCTGAAAATGGACATGCATCCCGTCGGACTATCCCAGTCAACAAATGTAGGATAAATAAATAAATAAATAAAATATATTACAGTGACTACAATACAAGTCAGACATTGACATGCACTGACAGCATGCTGAACACACTGGGGCATATGTGGGGACTCAGAATAGCATCCTGCCTGAGCATCACACACCTCCGCAGCTGGCACACAGGCATATGTTCTGTCAGAACAGAGCACGTGCCACACATGCCACACACTCACAGCCTGTAGGGCTACACAACACACCTGCTACAGACGTGTCAGGTACCTGTCTTGGGTGCTGCACTGGGGTCCCGCTCAACAGGCTGTATCTGGTGAAGGTCACAGTGATATGCCTCAGGGGCACTATGGTCCACCACAGAACACATGCATATAGGTCAGTCAGAGGCATGGACACATATGACTCACTCATTGACCATGCCAGTATGGCTGACCTGAGACATACCTCCCTGGACTACATGATAGGGAACATAGAATGAATCTCTCAGCATGTGGCACAGGCCAGTATGAGCCTGATCTTGGTTGCCAACATACCCTCACCAGGTATGCTACCACTATATGTGGGAAGGGTGTTCTATGTCTACATTATGCTCAGTCTCCACTGTCATTCATAGGGTATCCGCTGGCTGTCAACGTGTGCTTACATGCTAGGGAAGCCACAATCATGTGCAAGGGTCATCTTGCACGTGACACCCATGGCCCGATGTATAATGGCAAAGCTCCTTGGTACACACATACTGCCTTATGTTGCAGGACATGGTTTACATAGCCACCTCCATGGGTATCACACAGGTTAGGACACTAACAGTGCTGCTACACAACAACAGCAGTGTACACAGGAAGATGCAAGCACCAGACACTGTCCTCAGCACGGTGAACTGCAATGTCTGTGCAGTACCAGATTCCTGATTCATGGCTCACAGGTGTTACCCATCACTGACAGGTTATGCCCCATACCATGCCTGTCGTACCCTACACATGTAACACACATGGACAGGGGGGTGGTATCCAAAGGTACCACAGATACACACACCTCCAGGTTGTTGGCACAGCACAAAGCATCAGGGCCTAATCATATGCAGCTAACAGTGTGTCGGACTGCCATCTGGTTCATAGCCTGGCACACACAACCCTCCCATTCACAGGAAGACCACCTATCCTCCATAACAACACTGGCAATATGACAGTCTCAAGAACTGTGTTTATATGGCTGGACTGCATCCAGCCAAACATTGTGCGTGAGCATTACTGTAGCTACAACACACTAGTTGAAGGATTCACAGCATGTGGTTACTGAATTGCAGTGGAATGACATGTTACCACTACCACAACAGGTGGGAACATGCAGCACCTGTACATCGACTACATGTACACTATATGGCCCAGACCAGATGTGTATGCCCTGCTGTAGGTATTTCACCATATACACCCACACTGTATAGAGACATACCACGTGCGGACCCTGCACAGTAAGACACAGTCATATTGGTATACATTGCAAATACCATTTATCTACTCGAGGCATGTGTCAGACATGGTAACTACTGCAGGTCACAGGTATTTATGTGTATGTGTCACACACATACATCATGTGTGCAATGCCATTGCTGGTTTAGGCAATGGCATGCATTGTTATGTACAAAGACCCACACAAGGTCATACTGTGTGACACAACCACACATGGCAGTTGTGGGTTACCAAAACATACCTATCTGTACTCTGACAATGGTAATAGACACAGTAGCAGAGCGCACTATTGGCATTACTAGCCAACTAGCCCTGTTTGGCTGTGCTGATAGTGTGTTGACATCCCCTGTGTTTACTGGGGGAATATGCAGCATCTGGTGTATTGTAGTATTTGCCAAAAGGATCTGTTCTCTCACACTTGCATTTAAACACACCCTACTACCCCCACACTTGGCATTTGCAGGATTCATTCCCCTATCTAACTAAGTCATGACTCGTGAGACAGACGCATTTGCAAAGCGCATTATTTGGATTGCTAGATAGTGCCTCTTCTCTGGCTGTACTTATAGGGTGCAGACAACATCAGTATTTTGAAAGGGTAATGTGCATCAGGTAGTGTGATCTCCTGATTGCCAAAACTAACATGTTTTTTATATGGAAATGCACACACACAAATTCCCCCCATCCAAACACACATACATGCCATTTATAGGTTTCAAACTACTACTTAACTACATTACGCCACTCGGGAGAGATGCATTAGCAGAGTGTGCTATTCGCATTACTGGCAGGCTTTCTTTCTCCTGCTGTACTTATAGGGTGCTGACATCATCTGTGTTTAGAAAGGGGAGTGTGCATCCTGTAGTGTGTTCTCCCAGTTGCTAAAAGGGACATTTCCCTCACACAAAACTGCACATACACTAACCCCCCTCATCCAAACACACACACTTGCAGCACTCAAACCACTACATAACTATGTTATGACACTCGAGACGAACGCATTAGCAGAGCATGCTATTCGCATTACTGGGAGGCTTTCCTTCTCCTGCTTTACTTATACGGTGCTGACATAATCTGTGTTTAGAAAGGGGAGTATGCATCCTGTAGTGTGTTCTCCAGTTGCCAAAAGGGACATTTCTCTCACTCAAAATTGCACACACACTAACACCTCTCATCCAAACACACACACTTTCAGGATTCAAACCACTATCTAACTATGTTATGACACTTGCTACGGACGCATTAGCGGAGTGCGCTATTTGCATTACTAGGAGGCTTCCCTTCTCCTTCTGTACTTACAGGGTGCTGACATCATCTGTGTTTAGAAAGGGGAATGTGCATCCTGTAGTGTGTTCTCCCAGTTGCCAAAAAGGACATTTTTCTCACACACACTAATCCCCCTCATCCAAACACATACATTTCCCATTTGCAGGATTCAAACCACTACCTAACTATGTTATGACACTCGAGATGAACGCATTAGCAGAGTGTGCTATTCGCATTACTGCAAAGCTTCTTTTCTCCTGCTGTACTTATAGGGTGCTGACATCATCTGTGTTTAGAAAGGGGAGTGTGCATCCTGTAGTGTTTTCTCCCAGTTGCCAAAAGGGACATTTCCCTCATGCACACTAACCCCCCTCATCCAAAAACACACACTTGCCATTTGCAGGATTCAAACCACTACCTCACTATGTTATGACACTCAAGATGGACGCATTAACAGAGTGCACTATTCGCATTACTGGGAGGCTGCTTTTCTCCTGCTGTACTTACAGGGTGCTGACATCATCTGTGTTTAGAAAGGGGAGTGTGCATCTTGTAGTGTGTTCTCCCAGTTGCCAAAAGGGACATTTCCCTCATACACACTAACCCACCTCATCGAAACACACACAGTCACCATTTGCAGGATTCAAATCACTACTTAACTATATTATGACACTCGAGATGGACGCATTAGCGGAGCGTGCTATTCACATTACTGTGAAGCTTCTCTTCTCCTGCTGTACTTATAGGGTGCTGACATCATCTGTGTTTAGAAAGGGGAATGTGCATCCTGTAGTGTGTTCCCCCAGTTGCCAAAAGGGACATTTCCCTCACACACACTAACCCACCTCATCGAGATACACACAATCACCATTTGCAGGATGCAAACCACTACTTAACTATGTTATGACACTAGAGATGGATGCATTAGCAGAGCATGCTATTCGCATTACTGGGAGGCTTCCCTTCTCCTGCTATACTTATAGGGTGCTGACATCATCTGTGTTTAGAAAGGGGAGTGTGCATCCTGTAGTGTGTTCTCCCAGTTGCAAAAAGGGACATCTCTCTCACACACACACACTAATCCCCCTCTTTCAAACACACACACTTGCAGGATTCAAACCACTACCTAACTATGTCATGACACTCGAGAGGGACGCATTAGTGGAGTGCGCTATTCGCATCACTGTGAAGCTTCCCTTCTCCTGCTGTACTTATAGGGTGCTGACATCATCTGTGTTTAGAAAGGGGAGTGTGCATCCTGTAGTGTGTTCTCCCAGTTGCCAAAAGGGACATCTTCCTCACAGACACTAATCCCCCTCATCCAAACCACTACCTAACTATGTTATGACACTCGAAATGGACGCATTAGCAGAGCGCGCTATTCGCATTACTGTGAAGTTTCCCTTCTCCTGCTGTACTTATAGGGTGCTGACATCATCTGTGTTTAGAAAGGGGAGTGTGCATCCTGTAGTGTGTTCTCCCAGTTGCCAAAAGGGACATTTCCCTCAAAGACACCTCATCCAAACACACACAGTCACCATTTGCAAGATTCAAACCACTACTTAACTATGTTATGACACTCAAGATGGATGCATTAGCAAAGCATGCTATTCGCATTACTGGGAAGCTTCCCTTCTCCTGCTGTACTTCTAGGGTGCTGACATCATCAGTGTTTAGAAAGGGGAATGTGCATCCTGTAGTGTATTCTCCTAGTTCTCAAAAGGGATACTTCTTTCAAACAGTCTTGAACACACACTAACTCTCTCCACGCACACTGAACATGTACAAGATTTAAACCCCTACCTAACTATGTTATGACACTCAAGACGGATGCATTAGTGGAGCACGCTATTCGCATTACTGGGTGGCTTTTCTTCTCCTGCTATACTTATAGGGTGCTGACATCATCAGTGTTTAGAAAGGGGAATGTGCATCCTGTAGTGTGTTTTCCCAGTTGCCAAAAGGGACATTTCCCTCTCACACACACAAACCCCACTCACCCACACACACAGAACATTTGCAGGATTCGAACCCCTACCTAACTATACTGTGACATTTGAGGGAGACGCATTAGCAGAGCGCACTATCCAAATCACTGGGCACCTGCTCTGCACCTGTAGTATTTATAGGGTGCTGACATCTTTATTTCTACAGAGGTATGTAGTACTACCTGTCAGGTGGGGGATAGCATATATATGCATTTGCAGCCACCTACGTCAGGGTCAGATATGCACATCGCACTGGCAGGTTATGTTCTATACCATGCTTTGGGACCACAGGACCTGTAACACACAACACAACCAGTCCAGAACACCACACTCACATCCACGACACACACTTAGCTTCCCTGGGAACAGTGCCAGGATATGCAGGTGTTCACATACACCATTCCAGTTGTTAAAATCAGGTACAGGCATATTGTGTGTGAGAACTACTCAGGCCTCTACCACTTTACCCTACAGCCACTACAATTTGTGGGTCCATGTGCTATGGCAGAACCACACACCACAGCCACATGGGGGAATACATATTGCACCTGTCCATCTGCAACGTGGGTACTCACTGTTCCACACCAGAGGTAGACCACTATTGTTGATATCTGACCATACCCACATTTCCCTGGACATCCATATCCCATCTCCACCCCCAGGCAAGGTTGTCACTGCACACAAACTGTATTTAGCACAAGCAGACTCTACACTTGTGTAGACTGGGGTGGACGACTCAGAGGACCCATGCTGGAGGACTATACTGGCCACTCAGCATAATCCTTGACAACTGCATTCTATGAGCATGTGTATGGTTTGCATTGGTCATGCTATCCCACATATACCCATGACTGCTCCACAACAAGACACCTGTCAGCTGTACACCAGCCATATATGCGCCGTACAACAGACAGAGTGACCTAATACATTGCAGAGCTGTAGCCCACAGAGGGAGGACATCTGTGAACAGTTCCGGCACGGCACTTCATTCACACATACTCATTACAACACAGTGTTGACAGTGGAATCGTCCAGAGAATGCAGATAGGGCTCCCCTCAGTCTGTTATTGACAGACACCTACTGTCAGAGATCCTCAGCAACCCTCAAACAGCACACACCGACAACATGGCTGTGGCTTAGCACATTCAATCCCTGGGACCCCCACGGTGCCCCTGCTTGACAGAGGCACAGCTCACTAGCCTCACATGTTGCCTTCTGTGACCTACTTTACAGTGGCACAGTAGCCTACTATCCTAGGGATGCAGATGCCAAGCACACTCTGGCTGAGCTGTCATTCCCTAGGGCAACAAGCCTAGTATTGACCTCTACACCCATATGTTCAATTGTCGGATGCACAATATTTGTTGTGCTGTTCTACTGTTTGCAGGTCTTTATTGCCATAGCATTCCCTGTTCCTATGACCAACTCGTGTATCTGTGGAAGATGTTTGCATATGACGGCGATCCACTATATTACTTATGTCTCTCTGGTCATTTACTGTGTGCACTGGGCTGATTGCTGTGTTGGGGTTGGTTCCTGGACCGACACGTACAAATACCAGATATGTGTGGCCATCTGCTAAATGGAGATATGGCCTAAGTGTGTGAGCATGCCCAGTTCAGCCTTTCCATGGCATGTTGTCTGACATATGCCTCATTTATCAAAGTGTGCGAGCATGCCCAGTGTGAGCTTTCCATATGTTGCACTCTGAAGTCCACCACATATTTGGATGTGTGTGAACTTCAACAATATCTCACGTTTATGGTTGTGTGTTGGGTGTCATGTTGTGTACTAACTGGCCAACTGCTTCATGTCTGCCACAACAGGGATTATACTGTGCCTGCAGGGATTGCATGGGATACTTTGCAGACAGTTCTCACATACTTTCATAATGACCTAACACTGTAGTACCGTATAGTGTACTGTTTCAGTACTTTCACTGTGGTGGACAGTATCCTGGGCTTTAGTCCTATGACTGCTTGACATCTTCATAGTGAGCACAACAGACTGTGTAGGGGCCAGTTGTGCACATATGACCATGTTGCAATATGTTCAGATATGGACTACCTGCACCAGGCTCGTCCAACATTGCTAGTGTATTCCACAGCATGGGTGGACATTGGCAAACACTAGCGATGTTCCCTAGGCCACTTCTGATGCTAGTCACAGGGTGTGTTTGTCCTTCGACACACATTGTAACTGGAGTTTGCCATGACATATGTCATGGTTAGTATACTGTGCCTCCGTCTACCTCTGACATAACAGTGATACCCAGGGTTAGCCTACCATCTCCCATACACTCATCAGGATTCCTCTTGAGGGGTGTCGATATGTGGCTCTCTGGCTGATCTGTACCAGGAGTTTACTGAAGAGTGGGGGTGCCTTCTGTGTTATGGATCATTCTGTACAGCTTGTCCTATGTATGTCAGTGCTGGGGTTCAGGTCTCTCATGTGCACATCTCACTACCATTCAGATTGTACAAGGTGCAACATGTTCATTCATTCCAGGTTGGACATGGCTTCATACATTATGCACAGCTTTCCTGTAGCTGGGAAGGATGGCGGTGTGTGGGGCTGCAGTTTGTTTACTCAGGCAACACATGGCATCTGTTCATGCTCTTTGCTACCCCTGGTGGGGTACTGTTGTGGACTTTACAGTTGATGGAGGAGTCTGTTGCAGTATATCCCACAGGGGCTATTGTACGCAGTTGTGACGCTGATGGAGGATGGCTGCAGAGCCACATTGAGTTCCCCTTATCTACATCTGCCAACTTTCATATTTGGGTGGGTATATGGTACATGTTTCTGCGAACACTACAGCCACATGTTTGTCCAGTGCTAGATATTTATCACCTTTTGTACCCAGGTCTCACATTACATGTTAGGTACCTCATGGGTTAACACCTGTGTGGTAATTTGTGGGCACTTACTGTATATCCACGGTGGTTGTCTATACACAGTTCTGCAATTAGCTTGCTGACATGGCCATGGTTACAGTTGTCTGTTTGTAGATGGTCCTTTTGTGGGTTGCTTGTGTCAGCTGGGGGTCAGATACGGTGGGCTGTTTGTACTCCTCTGCATACATGTTCAGTCACAGTCCTTCCATGTTGGCCTATACCTATGGGACATATATACAGAACGGGGGTGGGGGGGCAAGACCAGGCCTTGTGGGATGCCACTCATATCCGCTTTGTAGTCTGACATGGATGCGGCATGTCTGACCATGTCAGTTCTGTCCTTGGTCTGGTTTGTAACCCCTCTACTGACATAGGGGTATATATTTAAGCTGCTGAACATATCCATACTGAACTCATACGGTATTGTCTAGAAGCATGTGCATGGTCCAGCTACGCTGTGTGGACCACATTGCCCTCATCAATGACCTTAATGACTGCTTCAAATTGGTCAGACATGTTTAGGGGCAGGTTCTGCAGTTACAACAGCCACACTGTGTAGGGTCCAGTATCAGTAGGTCCACAATAGCCTTCTGTCTGCGGTACATACTGATCCTTTCCATAGCTGTGCAGAACAAGCTTGTCAGGATCCTGGGGTGGTAGTTTCGAGTATCCATTCAGGCAACACCTTTGTTGTGATGGACCACTGTTGTTGTACACTGCTCTTTGGATACATATCCTGTGGTAAGGCTGCCATTGGGCAGTAGTGTGATTTGGCATTCCATTATTCTTGGAGTCCATGTTGGCCTCAGCACAGGACACCATCACATACCTTTGCTGCTGTGTGTTCTGCTTTGCAGATGATGGCTGTTACCTGAGCATCTGCAATGTCAGGGGACCATCAGTCTGCTGGGATAGGTATTTTGCACTCGGGGGGGGTGTTTGCACTACAGCTGACAGGTTGTATGTTAACAATATGTGTGTGTGTTTGGTATGTTGTTTGTAATGTCTGTGTGAGTCGGAGCATATCTGTGGATGTCCAACATGGTTCCTACCATCAGTTGGGTAAGCCTTGTGATTATCCTTAGTGTCCTGTACGTTTTGTATCTTCATAGGTCCATGGGTTCATACTAGGCTATACACCCTAGGCCATTAGTAAGCCTAGCCAGAGTGTGTGTGTCTTTCACCACCCCTTGCTATGTTCAATTATGGCCATTTATGACGTTCTTCACTGTGCCTCTGTCTGGTCATGACACAGTGAGGACCCCCAGTATACATGTACGGTCATCCATCCACTTGGCAATATTCCTGTTGAGGGGTGTCAGTGAGGGGCTCTGCCTACCATGGATTGGGATCCTGTTTCTGGGTGTGGGGAGCCTCTGGGTTATGTATCTGTCCCTCCAGCACATCTTATTTCATTATGTGTTGAGGCTGACATCTGTGACTCTCACAGCTCCAATGGCTTTGATTTCCTGTGGTGGAGCATGTCCTTTACTCCTGTGTCGGACATGGCCTTGTACAACAGACATACAATGGCTCTGTGTAGGCAGTGTGTGACTGCAGTCAGCTGGGGTGTCTATAGCCAGGCACCATATGACATATATTTCACACCCTTTATCCTGTTGGTGGGGTAACTATGAGGTCTTCCGAACCACTGCAGGTGTCACGTATGGTACATCCCATATGAGTCATTGTACTAGATTATGGGTCTGATAAGGGAACAGTACAGCGGCACAGTGACCTCTGTTGATGTTGATGTGAATCCTTTCATGATACGGTGTCCAGTATCAACAATCTTCATAGCCACATTGGCATTGTGGGTGTCACATGACAGATTAATGTCGACCTGTGTCCCTAGGTCCCTGATTACTCCTTGCATACATAATGGTTTGACACCTATGTGGTAATTTGTGTGTACCTTGTCTGGTATTTGGTGGGACATTCATACTGTCCAGTGTCTTCGGATGTCTGGGTGGAGTTCTTGTGTGTGAGAGTGTGGTCTGTCACATGCTACAGACTGTACAGCAGTTTTGACTACAGTTATGTGCACATGGGTGGTCTCCGCTGCTTTGTGCATTGTCAGTTACCTGGCAATATGGGTGTCTGTGCTGCACATGGATACTCCCCCTCCTTTGATGTTTTGGTGCAGGTGTTGGGGCCATAACAAATGATATGTGGTATAACCTAGTAGTGCTGGTGTGCTATCACTAAGCTTGCAGCAGGCTTCTGTCACTGCACAGACATCAATGTTCTCCATAATGGGAAGTGCCTCAGGGGCATGCATATTGCACTTTACACATCTGGCATTGGTCAGCATTACACTTATGTTTCCTACCACTTATGTTTTCTAGGGTGGTGGGTAGTCTTTTTGGCCTTGCCTACATACGGCTCTATGGAGGCGGCAAAGGCCTTATCCAGTATCCAGACGCACACGGGTAACAGCTGCAAGCCATCCATGGAACAGCAGCATGGCTTGTCATGCTTGCCATCTCAAGTAGACAGACATTAGACCCTCTTGGACTGACAGCTGTAACTGTGCCAGCTGTTAAACATGAGCATTCTGTGTTTGTACTGTGGCATCATTCTTGGTGAGGGTTAGATGCTACACACAGCCAGTGTCATACCACCCTGGGGTACATACTCAGAGGAACCATTCATGTCTCTTTTGATGTTGACCAGGGAGGTACATCTCAGGTAATTCACACCAGCATGTACATTGAGTGCATCATATTTCTGTTTGCTTTGGGGTGACCTGCGTACTTGTGTTATGTGGCATTTTGTGGCAGCCTACAGGCAGCTTACTCTACCCTTTCCCTTGTTCAGTCTGGTGAGTGGGACAGCAGTGTGTCTGCCTATACAGACACCTATTACGACTGTATCAGGCATGTTGTTTCTCCTTCTGGCCTGTGACTGTTTGGCACACCAGCTTTGCATACTATTCGTTGCATGTGCTATGTTTGAAGGTTGTGGTTGCTTGTGATCTGCTTTGGAGGCTTCTGTTGGTGTGGTGTGTTTGTAATTAAGGCCTCCAGGAATATTTGTCTGTGTTTATGTGTTTGGTTTACAGTTGTGGTAGGTCTATGTGGGACTGAGTTTGTGGTGTATGTATTTACCTTCTCCTCCTGACTAGTTTTGACAGTACTGAGTTGGTGGAGCTCAACCTCTTGTTTGGATACATGGATGCATCTATCACATATATTTGTATTTATTGGGGGGTGTTGTGGTTGTCTCTGTACTTGGGACTGGTGTCACATTGCCTCTGGATTCACAGATTCTACTTGTTGTGGCTGGACTTAGTGGATTGTATGTGTGGACATATGTTATTGCCATACTACTGGTCAGTGATTACTTCCCTTTTTATGTTTGCTCTATCATGTGGTAGCTTCCTCATTCTCTTGCATGGTTTGGTAATGGCTGGAGGCCAGCATGTCAGATGCCTGCGTGTATGGCATTGTGTGTTGTTATTTGTGATTGCATACTCCAAGCATTCCTGGCTGTGTTCACGGAATGCCTATAGAACATGTTCTGTGGTGTGTCCCATATTCTGCACTTGCACAGGGACTTTTGTGGATTCAACATCGGTTTTGAGGGCTGCAACCTATGCTTTACACATGTTTTTCACTGTGGTATTCTGGCCAGGGACTGGGCTCAGGATGTGTATATCCAGTGTGATTACTCTATGGTCTGGTCTTACCAGTGAGGGGTACACTTCTCATCTTGCCATCCAGTGCACATGTTACTGATTATCACATCCAGTATGCTTACCCCTCTTGTGGGAGTGGTACATTGTTCCTGGGCATTTTGGTTTATGGAATCTGGGTAATTTTCTCCTACTGTGTTGGTGCTAGTATAATGCTCCCGGTGTATGTCTGGGTATTTTCAGTCAAGCAATATAATGTGGTTTGGGGGGCTTGATATATTCATGCATTCCGACATAGGCCAGGTGCAGTTCCTGGTATTAGGACAGTAGTCTGCAGCAGGCTATATACTGGGAGGCGGTTTTAGACATTGGTATTTGACCATGGCTAATCCATGCTGCTTCTTGTTGTGGTACAAACATGGGGGTGTGGTTATCCTTGCCATTTCTTGCTAGTCACCCTCCTTTTGTAGCTTGTTCCATGCTTTGCGGCTGTACAGCACAGTATGAGGTGTGACCTGGTAGTGTTAGGGTGCTGATGTGAGCCTTGACCCAATTCTCTATTACAGGACTGGTATCTACATTCTCCATACTGTGTGCTTTTACACTGCACACATCTTGCTGTTTATACATCTGTCATTGGGTAGCATTACATCTAGGTTCCTATCCCTTGTAGAACCTATGAAGGTGGGTTTGTGTTTTGAGACTTACCTATTCAGGGCATGCTGTGGGTACTGACAGCCATTGCCAGTATCCATGGGGCATGGCATGATAGGTGCACGCCACCCCTAGCAGGTGGTGCATCATGTCAAGCTCCGCATGTCTTCCCAGCCTGAAACACATTGGCTCCCCTTTGACTAACTGCATTACTTCAGCCAGTTATTGCACTTGATCACCCCATTGTCATTTTGTGGCTTCATACTTGGTGAGGGTGGATGTTAGTCAGGGTGCTCAGGTGTGCATATAGTACATGGTGTTACATTACTTAACACATAGCATTCATGCCTCAGGTGGTGCTGCAGGGCTGCCTCTGTCGGATGCGCATATTACACTTCCCTGTACATGTTTGTGAGCAGGTCATGTCATTTTAGGCATCCCTGTTATTATTTGAGTGAGTCAGAGGGGGTATCATTCCCAAGGTTCCTACTGAGCCAGTGTATGTGCTATGCGTTGCCTCTTTGCCAAGGCCAGGGCATACTAGGCATGCCTCCTTCTGCCTACTGGGGCAGACTCAGGTTGTTCCTCCACCGAGTCACGCTCTGCCTGTGATGGTCTTGGCAATGGTGGGGGGCTGTTTGGCCCGGCCCTATGCTGGTCCTGCTGCAGCTGTTTTCGCAAGATCATATTATGTAGCATAGCACATACCATGACAATTTGGGTACATGTAGTTGGTGTGTACTGCAAGGCTCCACCAGATGTGTCCAGACACCGGAACCATGACTTGAGCAGTCCAAACACACGCTCTATTACATTATGTGTTTGTGCGTGTGCCTCATTATGGCATTCCTGTTCAGGTGTGTGTGCATTTCTGATGGGAGTCATCAGCCACGGCTCCAGTGCATAACCTGCATCCCCCACTAGGTGTCCGTGTGGGATGTCCCCATTGGCAAATGTCTGGTACAGCTGCGTCAAATGCCAGATGTGGGAATTGTGGTAACTCCCAGGGCAGCCAGCACACACATTCATTATTATGCCCTGGGCATCACACACGACCTGGCAGTTGATGGAGGGGAAGCCCTTGCAGTTAATGTAGGCCTTACCCCGCTCACCGGCTGGTGCTTTGATGCATATGTGCGTGCAGTCTATTGCACCCAGTACCTCATGGTATTCCACTATTTGCTGGAAGAGACGCATATTGCTGGCCAATACCTCACGGGCATTGGGGAAATATACACGATCACTGACATGTGCTGACATGGCATCCAGGAACTGGTGCAGTACCCTGGAGGCTGATGCCTATGATATCCCCATCATATCGCCAGTTGGTCTCTGGAAGGTACCTTTTGCTAGTATTTTTAGGCCAACACATACCTTGGTTTCCACTGGGATGGGTTCCCCTCTGTTGGTTCTGTGTGTGAGGCGTGGCCTGCACAGCTCAACAATTTGCTGCAGGAGCTTTCTGTCCACTCTATAGCGCTCTACTATCTCCAGCTCATGTAACCCGTGGTAGGTGACCCTGGGCCTGTACACTCTTCTCTGTCTCCTCACTGTGGGTTGTCTGGCACCATCTGCATTGTCACCACCCTCAGCAAGTCACCTATGTCTCATTATGACAGCTATGGCAGCCCCTATCATTTCTGCTCTGAGTTCAGCTTTTTCAGTTTTCACTTCTATTAGCTTAATCCTGTCTTGCAGTGTCTCTTAAGGGAAACATCCTGCACTGCTGTTTGCAGAGTTTTAAGTGCTGGGCTGGGCTACTATTCTGCCTGTGTAATTGCCTGCTTCTAATTGTTTTCACCTGCTAGCTTCAGCAGTTATCCCTGCTAGCTTCCTATTAATTCTGTTGCTTCCTTTTTTCTCTCTGTTTCCTCAGGGGGGAGCAACGTGCATACTATCTGAAACACGCTCGCAGTGGCTTACACGCATGCACACGTGCTTACATGGTTCAGAATCTACTTATTTGGGTTAAAACGCGCGTACACCTGCACAAACACTGTTACACCTCTGCCAACAGCCTGCAACATACTCAGCCTGCCCTACACGTGCGCACACCCGCGCAAACAGTGTTAAACATCTTCCAACATGCTCCCACATGCTCAGTCTGCCATACACGCATGCACACTGCCCTACTCGCACTTCATGGCGCACATACGTGTGCATGCACACCCAGCAGGAAACTTTGGTGTAAGTAACAGTGTACACCTTCCATTTCTTGACTTTCCATGACTTATCTAGTGGCACACCTCTTTCCATGATCTGTGCCTGTCATCTGTCATGTTACACTGGCCTCCAATGAACTGCATTTCTTTCTACCATTCCCCCCTGTGATGTCACCTATCTCCTACTTTATTCCTCCCCCTTATGTATCTCTTACACTACTCAGACTGTGCTCATTTGCTATGTGACTGTGAGATTCAGTATCTGAACCCTCATTTACTTGAGATTGCCTACTAATGCTTAGTTACATGTCTTAGACTCAGCTTCCCCTCTTAGCAACCACTACACGGTGGCCATGTTGTTTTTGGTCTGCTGGTCCCTGCATTGTCATTCCATGTATTGCATGAAGCCCACATTTGCGGGTTTATAACCTTCATTTTCATGTTTTATACAGTGCAGCCCTTTTTCGCGGGGCTGAGCTGGGTTTTGATTGCCGAAAAAATATATATATATTTTTATTATTTTGGCATCGGGTTATATTGCCAATGGCCACATATTTGGCCATTGGCATGCTGCCTGAGTCATATGCACCCTTTTTTTTGGTGCTGACATGGCTCCGTTGTGGAATTTGCAGAAACATACTCAGTTGTCAACTGAGTACATTTCTGCAGCTAAAACGTCTCTTACACGGACTGGTTTCTGCTTCGTGGATCAATAATATACCTCATTTGCATACCTTTCGGATGCAAGTGAGGTATTTAGCATGTCCACACCCAGTCCGTGTAAGAGACATTTTAGCTGGTCTCTTACATGGAGTTTAGGGCTGTTCCTGGATCGCGAGGCTTGCATGGAGTCTCTTACACTCCGTGCAAGCCTTCGTAAATCCTGCCCATAGTGTGAGGCCCCACACAATGCTGTGCATACACCCTAGTAGTACAAGTGCAAGTATTCAAAACTGTGGCTAGCTAATGGCTTGTAAATGAGACTCATTAGCAGTACTGCATGACTAAATAAGTGCTCAACATTCCTGCTACTTTGATGTACACATACATAGGATATATCAGGGAGAAAAGAGTTACAGAAAAGTTTGTGATTGCATTGAATGAATTAGGAGGTGACATTTATACCAACTTATGAACATATAATTAAGAGGTAACAGTGTCTCTGAGTAAAATGTGTATGTAAATCATATCAAGTACATAAAACAAACATACAGACAGAAATGTTCAAAATAAATGCAAATTATAATTCAGGCATGCTACAAATGCATCAAAGTGACTAATGGCCATAAACAAAAGAAAAGAGCACATTCTTGTATTGTGTGCAATGCAATGTGACATGCTTCAGTAGCATAACTTGTGCAAACATCCCGTTTACCCAGGTTTGTACTATGAAAGTACTAAGGCACAAGTGTGAGAAAGTGTATATTACCCCCTAAATGTAATACTTTAGAATCAAAGCTGAGTATATTTGCTCTACTTTCTCTACCTAATATCTATGATGATGTGTCAAAGACTGTTAATCATGTCAATCATTCATGCTAATGCCATTGCTTCATGGTTAAAATACAGAGAAAGTAATCTTTATGTAAAAGTATGGATGCTAAATGTACATATTTTAATGCTGATGTATCATCAAACAGACACATTTACACATTTTTTGTTTTCATTCTATGCAAAATTCCAAATGGATTCCAGTAATATGGTACGCTCTATGACCCCCCCAACACACACACACACACACACACACACACACACACACACACACACACACATCTTCATGTTGTTGTTGTGTCTTTCGGCTTTTCCTGGTTAGAGGTCGCCACAGCGGAACTCCAGTCCGCTAATGATTGGCAGTAGATTTTTACGTGCCGAGTTGCCAGCTCTGACACACAACCTTCAATGAAGGCATGCCCATTCACGCATGTCTCCACACAGAAGACACTCTAGCTGAGAATTGAAC
This sequence comes from Protopterus annectens, assembly GCF_019279795.1. Taxonomy (NCBI): domain Eukaryota; kingdom Metazoa; phylum Chordata; order Ceratodontiformes; family Protopteridae; genus Protopterus; species Protopterus annectens. Next base: position 978,713,757 of record NC_056731.1, read on the forward strand.
AGGACAACATCTTACTGTTAGGCGACAACGCTACCGCAGCACCACCACCACAGCACACACATGTCTTCATGTAAATAGCAAAAAAAAAGCCCCCCACACACACCCAGCTCTTCATGTAAAGTGCAAAAATAAAGCCCACTCCATCTACAGGGACACCAGTCAAGTGACCAGATACATGCCCACTCCCTAATGTACCAGAAGCCAGTCCAGTCCCATTTCTGTACCCTGCCCCAACCTTTCCCTTCCTTATTGTTACAAATGTAGTCAGCATTTGCTAGAGTTTATATCCCCACTTGGAGCATTACTCGGGTTTTAGTTTAAAAAAAGATTTTTTTTTTTTTACGTGCAAACTGTAGCAAACTGATTGCTACAATGTAGCTAGCCATTGTTGCAGTTTATATTCTACACAGAGGGCTAAAGTGTTCAGGTTTTAGTTAAAAAAAAGAAATGTTTTAAACTGTAATTTTTTACAATGTGGCGAGCAGTTGCTCCAGTTTGGTCCACACAGGAAGTTCTACATCACTCAGATTTGATCATAAATGCAATACCGGCTTTTAAAAGCCAGTATGCATTAAAGAGCGATTGGGATCGGTCGACCACACTGCTAACACTTTGTGCCTGGGAAGTTGCCCCCTTCATGCCCCTGCTATAGGTTCATAGGTAGGTACTAGGCTATCTGCCCGAAGGCATTTATAAGCCTAACCAGAATGTGTTGGCTTGCTTCTGAATGACAGTTCACTTCCAAAGACAAAACCTCAAAAATGCAATATTTAATGCCATGGATAGTGCAAATGAAATAAGTTCTAGTGCACTTCAGTTATCACTCTGATTAGAACTAATTGCCAAAAAGACATGTGCTATGCAACTTTCTGCGTGTCTCAATGTGTTAATGCAGTAAAATATGCTTAACAGCATCGATAGTGCAGAGTTTAATTCCAGATATTTTGAAATTAGTATTCACTGTTAAAGAAATGTTTGTGTCCTGAAACCTGAACTATTGGTAATAGTTATAGTAGGTTTTTATATGCAAAATGTAACAGCCATGATATGGAATATAATATGAGAATTGAAGTCAGCAGCTTAATGAATTTTGAAATATAGACACTTAATCAAAATCATTCCAAATATGTCAGAAGTAATCATGAAAGTAAGTTAATTCCTTAAAACAGGTATAAATCTTATTTGTATATGCTGTGTACAATATGACCTTATGTAAATTTCTGGATGGCCCTTTCCTCAATAAATGTATTTACATGAAGGCATGATGTGCAACAGAAATGAAAGTTATCTTGAGGCAAACGCTGTTAAAAGGGTGAATGTTTCAGGGTAAAATGCCATAAGTGCTGGATTCAATACTAAATATTTTAGAGGGCCACCTCTTTAATAAATTATCATACTGCTTATTTCTTTATTGATTTTGAATTTTTTTTAGTCTTCTGCCTTTTCATGATGCTTGGCAATGTGCACTGCTAACTGTCAGCAGTGACTATCAGTGAACAACAGTTGCCATTTGAAGGCAAAAACTGAAAAATTAAATTTGGACAACCATCAGTAGCACAGATGAGAGTTCAGCTGGTGCCCTTCAGAGAGCATTGTGGACAGTACTGATTGAAGAAAATACCCTCGCTATGTAGCTTGCTCTGTGTCTGAATGTGTTAATACAGTAAGCTGTGAATAACGGCAGAGGTAATGCAGAATTCAAATCCGGACTGCAAATAGTTTTACTTAGTGGTCAGAATAACTATTGTGACAGACTTTTTAAGGGCATTTGAACATCAAATACAACTGTCAAGATGCAAAATGAAAGCTACAACACAATTCTGTATTATAAATTCTAAAAAACTTAAGTGTGTTAAGTATAGCAATGATTATAGTTAATGTAAAATTCATTTGCATAGGTATAATTTTATCAATATTTATTGGAATAAAATATGAATCAACTCAAGTATCATTATTAGGTATGTAGACTATTATTTCATGTAAAGTATGTATGGCCTTTTCCTCCATATGTGTCGCCAAGCTTATTCAAATCAATGAAAAGGAAATTGTTTTACAGGAATTAATAGTCGCTTCTAAACACAAGTCTAATAACATAACAACTCAGAGTCAAACACATGCAGGCTTTTCATAATTAAATTTTCACTCGTGTTGAAGGCATTATACTTCAACATATAGTTATCCTGTAATGTTAATAGTTAATAAATAGAAATTAGCAATTCAGCTTTCTTTTTGGTCAAGGGTTCATTTCTCTGGTGCTATCAGTCATAGATTTTAAAATGCATGTCCCTACAAACCATTATGTCTCAATTTAGTTAAATATATCTGTTATCATCATTGATTATACCAAATGCACACACTGATACGACATGACATTTTGTATGATTTTTATAAAAATCATACAAAATGTCAAGTCATATCAGTGTGTGCATAAGAGTATAAGTGTGATTACCATCCACCATACCAGAGAACATGGCCAGAGGTAACAATATATCCTTTGAAATGTATTTCATATGCCATCAGCAAAAAGCATTTTATGATTTCACAGTGGATCATGTGTAAATACACTGAACATCACACATGGCCAAGTATCATTGCTATATTAAACACCTGCAGTGTAGTTTGAAGCAATGACACCAATTTCTTCACCAGGCCATTTGTGGTAAGGACAAAGGCCGGTACACACAAGATCTCAACTGGGCATCAATTCCCTGCCATATTTTCATATAGTGTTCAAAAGACATGGGTGGTGATGGTGAGGATTGGTGACCATTTAGAGTCCAAAGGTGGTGTCAGGAGGAATCCAGGATCCTTGTAGCACTCCTTGTGTAGTTTTACATTCATAGGCTACTGCAGAAGGACACTACCATGTCTCATTACAAGACTGAGACTTGGAATAGCTGGGCCATGGCTGTCATTAGTTTAAATGGCATTCAGAGTACTGGTGAACAATGTCATCTCCATTATACTGACATGAAGAAGTGTAAGTAGGACCTCTGAGCTGAAAGGAGGCAGAATTTGCAAATGCAATCACCCCTGGGTTGTATAGGCACAGTGACTCATCACCAGACAACATAATGCCATGGATTGGCAAGATACACATTCTTTCATATTAATATCATGCACAGAAGTATTGACAATTAGCCCAAAATTATCAGACTTACTTCTTATCATGGGTCTGCTATTTATTATGAAGATAAACCTAAGATTAACATACCACAAAGATGAGCAGAAATGGCATACAAACAAAAAAATCTTTATTTTTTTAAACATCTTTATTGAATTATCATGTGATATAGGCAAACATACATTTATATAAAAGTAAACAAACCATATTAACAATTTCACATTTGCAAACAGTATACATCACATGTATTCTTACAAACAGTATACATCACATTTATTCTACTTTACAATATAATTAATACAACATTACATAACTTGTTTGATTCCTGCCTTCTCTTAAAATTCATTCCTCCTCCAAAACATTTTTATGCATGTGTTGTTTCCACAATTTTCAAGTTTTTCTATGTTATATGCTCCATCCCTTTTCTAAAGATCCCACTTCCTGTACTTTTATTTCTTTGAGAATATCCACTACTTTAAATACAGATCATTTAGACTTTGGTTTCCATTTTCTAGTAATTGATTTTTTGGCAGCCACAGGAATTAAGCTTAACAAATTCTTACTATGTCTAGATACTTCAGGTTCTATATCCCAGCTCAAAAATAATTTCCTTAGCTACATTCATTTTCCTGACCAGTATTCCTGACAGAGGACTCTGGAGGGAATTTTTAAAGACTGCCAACTCAGTGCACTCTAAAAACATTTGACTCCAGCTATTTCTTTCTTTCCCATCACATCTCCACCATATGTCATCTACCTAAGGAAATGTTTTTCTGCTTTGAGTGTAAATGTAAATATGCAAACACATTCAAGGAAAAATCCTAAGTCTTCAAGACTTTTGCTGCATAGTATGTCCTGCCATTTATTTCTTTGGAATTGCTTATCTAATGCATCTTCCCAGAATGTTCTCACATACATCGATTGAGTCCTGTAGTTATTGTGCATAATGTTATATGCCCTACTAATTATCCCTTTTTAACAGCAGCATCTGTTCTACATTCATCTAAAATCTCAGTCAGTGCAGGTCTTTAACTTTGGATTCCCCTATCCTTTTCTTTTTTTTTTTTCTTTTTCTTTTTGCTTATACTCTGATACCGATCCCTTACATAGAAGAGAGTCTCTAGTCTACAGTCCAAATGTCTTCTTAGCCTCTTCCTATTCTATTAACATTGCCACTCTAATTATCTGGTTCCTCTGCCAGCTTCTTCCAGTAAAGTCCAGCACCCGCTTGACAATTGTCACTACCCCTAATTGCAGTCATCCCTATTGGCTGGATCTCCTTTTTTTTTTCCATTCCCATGTTGGCTAATTTCTTAGAATACTTTCTGCTACTTTATGAATATAATATTCTGCATGGCTGTTGTTATTCTCCTTAAGGATCTGCATCCAAAATCCCACTTTGTCCTTATTTCTTGAATTTCTCCCCTGTTTCAATTTCATCTCTTTCCACTTTGAATTATGACTTTCTGTTTGTGTTATGTATATGAGCCTTAACTGTGCAGCTGCAAAATGTCTTTCTTATCAGATAATCCTAAGCTAACTTGTTCTATTGTAAGGATCAACTTATCCCACTTGACTCTTGCCCTCTTCCCATCTTAATTAAAAATCCATTACCTCTTCTCATTCTCCTCTGGCTGATAAAAATATGCCTGACAGGTGAATAAAACTAAAGAAACTAAATCAATTTTATCACTTGTATCTTGCTATCGATAGCCATAGACAAGAGGTTCTATTTTTCTTTTATTGTATTATCTTTTGTTTAGTGCTTTCCTGCATACCCTTACCCACATAACTGAATCCTTTCTAACCCATACTCTTAAATACTTCATTTTATCATGCTCCCATAAATATGGGCATTGCTGAACCAATTCATATGTGGCTACATAGTTTACAGCTACAACATTTGTTTTATCTTCATTCATTTTATATCCCCAAAAACTTGAAACTGTCTCAGAATGTTTCACAACTCAGATATCCCTTTCTGGTTTTATCAGGTAGAAAGTAATATCTTAGGCAAATAAAGCAACCTTTCTTGATATCATACCAAATATATTATTGAATTTCTGAGTCCCTTATTTTATATGCCATTGGTTTTAAAAATAACACAAATAACAGAGGAGGAAAAGGGCACCTCTGCCCTGGTTCCTCTGTTCAGACACAGCTTATTAGACAGGAACCCTCCAAACATTTTTACCTCTGATCCCTCATATTTCCTCCTAATTAACCTTGTTATTGTATCAGGAAATGCAAATGGTTCCACTGCCCTACTCGAAAAATCCCAGCTTTGTTGTATGCTTTCTCTGCATCAAGACCCACCAACTACAGTGGTATTTTCTTGCATTCTTCTTCTGTCTAGGTCATCATTATTCTAGTAATGTTGTCAAACATATACTTCCTTTCCACAAAACCACATTGATATATATATATATATATATATATATATATATATATATATATATATATATATATATATATATATATATATATATATATATATATATATATATATATATATCAGTAGTCTTGGAAACACCTTTGCCATTCTCTTAGTCATTACAGATATAAACATGGTTTAAAATTTAAATGGGCCTATCTGAAGCTGGGTCAGATGGTTCTTTACCATCTTTAGGTATTACAGCCACCGTAACTTTTTTCCAGGATGTTGGTGCATGCCTTCCTTTGAAAATATTGTTAAACAAAATCTTTCAGATCTTTATCACTTGGTTCCCTCCTAGCTTCCAAACTACCACGGGAAAACCATTTATTCATGGATATTTTCCTGCAGATAAATTATAAATCACAATTTTTATCTCATTTCCTCCTATCTTAATTGTTAATTGTTGAGCATCATCTGCCTCTAAACTTGCCATATATAAATCTTCCATAAATATTTCCATTTGTGCCTTTTCTTTATTTCCCTATTTCTCTGCTTTATACAAATTTTAATAACATTTCTGAAACATCTCTAATGCCTCTATAGGATCAGTTGTTACTTTTCTGTTATATGCTACTTATATTTGACAGCAATACTTTCTACTTTCTGTTGCCTTGGTCATTGTGCTATTTTTTTTGTGCTCTTGGGTTATTATTAAAACCAGTTGCTTAACAGCGTAACAACAATCTTTCTAAACTCATGCATAAGGTACTCCTTTATTTTCTGTTTAGCACTCTCTAGTGGTGCCTCTTCTTGTTCTGTCAGATTCCCCTAATTCTGCAATAATTTAACCTTTGTCAACCCAACTAAATAAGTCTTGTTAATCATTACTTCTTTACCATATATCTTTTTTTTGTTTTCTTTCCACAGTATTTTTAAACATGACTTTCATTTTATTCCACATACTAGCTCTAACTATCTTCCCTAATAACTAGTGAATAATTTCCACTACCAATTCCTGAAATTCCTCTCTTTTTAACAGGTAGGTAAGAAAGTGCCACTGTCTCATTGTTACTTCATTAACTAGGATTTTTTTCTTAGTTTTTCATTGGTGCATACTCTGAGATAAATATTTTATGTGCGTCAATGCTCTCAGTTTACTCCACATGTTTCTGTGAAATATAATTCCTATTAAGTCTAGCCTAACTATTGTATCTTGGGGAATAATATTTAAATTTTCTCTGAGTTCCAACTACTCAAAGTCATGACTTCCCTACCAAATAATTTCATAAATTTCTTTAGAAATCTACCCTGTTTTTGTCATATTTTCCCTACTAGGCCCCTCAGATGCATCCTCAATGTTGCAAATCAAATTCTAGTTACGACCTATATTACAACAAAGAATTAGAAGGTCACACTGAAAAACCAAACAGAAAAAAACTAAATGAAAATTCCAGCCAAGCTAGAACTTCCAATGAGTGACCTCCCAAACCTCCTGTAACAGAGGCACATGGGATATATGCAAATGACCCTTATGAACATCAGGTGTTTCAACTATATGGCGATTCTGATTACCCATGACTTTTACATTTGAAGTCGTTTTAATGGACAATTTCAGGCCAATAAAGCAAAACCCCACTAGCTATGGATATGCATATTTCAGCCTTGTTATGGCCTCATCAGCATAGGAAAAGCAGAGTGCTTGACTAAGCATAAGAAACACAGGGTTGTTATACCCAGCTGATGTCAATTATCATTAGGGTGACTGCAAAATATGCCAAATAACAAGTTAAAACAAAGAGTTAGAAGGTCACACTGAAAAACCAATAAGAAAAAACTAAATGAAAACTCCAGCCAAGCTAGAACTTCCAATGAGTGACCTTCCAAACCTCCTGTAACAGAGGCACATGGGATATATGCAAATGACCCTTATGAATATCAGGTGTTTCAGCTATATGGCAATTTTGATTGCTCATGACTTTTACATTGGGCCGCCATATGCATATCCATAGCTAGTGGGGTTTGGCTTTATTGGCCTGAAATTGTCCATTAAAATGACATACAAACTCTCTTGTGTCATATATTTTTCATAGTCCCTTCAAATGAATGTTTTTTATTTTTATTTTATTTTTTATTTTACATTTGATAACCGGGAAAGTCTGCTGGACACAGGTCCTTTTTCAGTGGAGGCCCAGGGAGAAAATCTCCACAAATAACATAACAATTGAGATATATTGAGCACAACAATTAACACAAACATAGCACAATAGTGTATCAAAGTATGGAAGTTGATTGAGAAAAAATACATTGATAGTACATACTTTGAAAGAAACAACCACACTCTCAAAATAGATATACATCCAGATCAATATCACATGCTCAAAATAGATATACATCCAGATCAATCAGCCAAAAAGGTTGTTAAGCTGTATAAGGTAATTTAAAATGTAGAAGTCATAGGTCACAGCATTAGATACTGCAATTTATGGTCATAGCAGTACATACAGCAATTTATGGGTATTGAATGCTCACAGTGCCAAGTAGAGATTGCAATATAATAAAGGTGGAACTAGCCTGAGCAAGTACAGGAACGTGTATCCTGAATTCTGATGTTTGCCTTCCTTTGCTTTGTGATCAGCTAAGTATCATGTCTATAGCCTGTTGATGCAGACTGGCAGGTATTTGAATTCAGCATCAGATCTGAAACTATGAACATTATCACTCCTCATTAAAGTTTGCCCTGTAAAATTAAGTTTGCATATGTTATTCCATCAGCAGTACTTTCCCTGGTCTATAATGTGGTTCAAAACATTTTTTCTAATAAAGGATTTATGGGGTGACAATTATACAACACTAGACACCACTTAAAAGTAATGCTATACTCGGAGAAGGTGGCAGATTTAATTATATAGCATTGCCATTCATTTTCTGAAATGTCTGAAGTATGACATGCAGATGTATGTTATCATGTAGGGATTGCAGTACTCACTGATGTCATACAAACACATGCAATTACTTAAGGAACATTGCAACATGCTATAAACATGTGAGCAGTCACCAGCTATGAGGACAGTTTAAGTATGTACCTGTGCTACCCATACAATAAATAATTTACTGCAATAATCATGATAAATGTGAAAATGGTCACTCAGCAAACATTAACATCACACAAATCTGTTCTGAAATGGATCAGAGTTGGAACTTTCTATATGTCTGCACTCCTTACTTGCATGAAGCTTGCCTTGGAGTACCATAGACCACTGTTAATTTCCTTTCTAATTTCAAAACCTCATAAAATAATTACACATATGCTAATAATCTGTCATCAGTCACACAAATGAGTGCACTCACTAGCTGTGTGCTTTAGGAAGTAATTTTAACAAAAATGTAATGCCAGTGGTTTATATTATTTGTGCATGTTTTAATGACTTGTTGCAGTCAAGATATGATGAATTCTGTTTGAACTCCAACACATTATACATTATACATTATAAATGATGTACAATAGCGTGGGACCTCAGCACACGTACATGCTGAATGGTGTTAAGTTGTGCCCTTTCATGTCATTAATATGTATGTTTTGTATTTATGTTTCAAATTTGTTTACACGTCATAAAATATTCACAATGACACGCCAACTACTGAAAATTTGCATACAACGATACTGAGCTGAACAGTCAGGATGATTGGTTGTTACTCTACTGTTTCATAATGTGTTTATCATCCTTCATTGACATGGTCAATACATCATTGTGTGAAACAACTATATGTCATTCTCACTACCACAATATCCATACATTTATGCACCTACTTGTGAGCAACACATAGCGCTTTTGCCTGCTTGTCAAAGCATATTCCTTTTCACTCAAACATGTGGCACACACTATCATCTCTGCAACATATTTTTGAGATAATCTTCCAATTGTGCAGTATCTCACTCTTCAAAAAGCACTTCTCCTGTTGTGCTTACAGCTGATCCAATGTAGTCTAGATTGCGTACTTAGATAAGCAGGTTTTCAAATCCAGCAGTGACTTACTAGCATGTGTGTTGTGTGAGTTCCTAAATACTAGGTAGGAATGGCTTCATCCACAGATCTGATCTGTATACTTCCATTCAGGAGACACTTTTACACTGGGAGAGGGTTTCCCTCATCAATTTCTTCCCCTTTAAAAACAAAAACATTTCTGTGCAACACACATATGATGTCACCTTTTCAAATATTTCACTTTCCAGTCATACATTTCCTGTGATGCTTGTTGTTAATGCTATGTACTATAGACTGTGCAGATAGATAGGTGTTCAAATCCAGCAGTGACTGACAAATATGAGTGTGTGTGTGTGTGTGTGTGTGTGTGTGTGTGTGTGTGTGTGTGTGTGTGTGTGTGTGTGTGTGTGTGTCTGTGTGCCTCTATTGCTAAGCAAGAATGGCAACACCCACAGATCTCATGTTTACCTTTACAGCCAGAGATGGTTCTCCCACCACTTTCAGTCTCTTTTAGTATATGCATTCTTGTTACCAAGAAATGGGGATGTTATTCTTTCAAGTGTGCTCTATCTCACACTTAACTTCTCATGTGGTGCTTGTGATTCATGACATTCTCTAGCTTGTGATCTTGGGTAGGCAGTTTGAATCTGTGTGTGTGTGTGTGTGTGTGTGTGTGTGTGTGTGTGTGTGTGTGTGTGTGTGTGTGTGTAGTTGATATCATACTAATGAAAGTTTAATAGTTCGAATGCATAAACATCGAACGTTATGCCTCGAACTAGTAAAACATCGAATAGCATTTAAAATAAGTTTTACATAAAAAACAGAAAACCTAAAGTTTATATATATATATATATATATATATATATATATATATATATATATATATATCTATATACCAACTCCGAGATCGCACTTCAATGGATTAAGGTGAGGAAAGGGAAAATTTCCCTTTCCTACACTGTAGTACACTCTCAGAGTTGGTATATTTAAGTAGCAGGGGGTGTGGGGTGCAGGGGGGCTTGTCCCCCTGCTTTAACCCATCAGGGTAAGTTTCTGTTATTTCATTTTAATTTTTATTTTTAAAGTTACAGAACTTCGATCATATGGTGTCTACCATATGGTATTCGATGTTCTGTAACTTCGAGATTATAATATAGACCCGTGTGTGTGTGTGTGTGTGTGTGTGTGTGTGTGTGTGTGTGTGTGTGTGTGTGTGTGTGTGTGTGTGTGTGTATGTGTGTGTGTGTGTGTGTGAATCTACATGCAGTTAGAAATACCATCAACCTCAGATCTAATGTGTAGCTGTATAACAGGAGAGGGGTCTTTTACTACGTTCAGCACCTTTTAACCCAGACAACTGTTTGGGTAAACATTGAAGAGGCCATTTGTTGAAATGTGCTTTATCTCACTCTTGTAGTAAGACTTCTCCTGTGGCACCAGGAAATGATACAGAGTTCTTTAGCTTGTGGACTCAAGCATTAGTTTCAATTTAGAATTCTCTAAATATTATGAGTGTATGTTCTTTTGCAATCACAGGAATGACTGGAGTATCCAACACATGTGGTTGTAGACACCTACACTCATGCAAGATATTGATATAGAGAGATAACTCACACCACTCCTTCAATCACTTTTAAGACACACAGATGCCTTGTAACACAATGATAATGCTAGACATTTAAAAATACTGCATCTCACAGTTGCATTAAGACTTCCCCTGTGGCACATTCAGTCACTATGATATCTTCTAGCTTGTGTATCTTATACAGGTAGGTGTTCAAAACCATCAGTAACTGAGTTGTAGGAGTGTGTGACTGTAGTGCTTGGGGATTAATAAAGTCCACCTCAGTTCAAATGTACAGAATTATAGTGGGAGAGGGCTTCTCCATTAGTCTCAGTCCCTTTTAGCACAAAAAACTGCTTTGCACAATATTGATGATGTCATGCCTTAAACATATCTAGCCTCACATTTGTGGGAAGACTTCACCTGTGATGAGTGCATTTAATACACACTTCTATGGAATGTAGTTTTACATAAGCAGCTATTCTATTCATTATGTTGTCTTTGTCTAGAATTGAATAGCTGCTTATGTAGATTTACATAAGCAGCTATTCAATTCTAGACAAAGACAACATAATGTGTTATGACATGAAACAGTGGCACATCCAACCTTTTAATGCTAACATAAACCCTTTAACAGACTGATGAATTCATTTGATTCAAATAGGTGTTCTCTGAGCCTTGTGGTGAGAGATATCCTGCGATGCATGCAGTTAATACTGACTTATATAACCTGTGTAGTTAGATAAGCCTTGGTTTAAATCTGGTAATGTGTATGTGCAAAACATTATTGACAGACAAGAGTAGCTTACCCAACCCTGATATGGCTAACTCACACTTGTGTGAACAGTAACATGGCTAAATCCCTCAGAAGAATTTGTAGTGGATATATGACCATCAATAACCTTTCTAAGTTCACACATTGAAGTCCATCTTTTCTGACATCAGTACACTGTAATCTCCTGTGGCAGAAGTAGCTAATAAACTGCTTTGTAGAGAGTGGGACATGATAGGCAGGAATTTGAATCTGGTAAGGTATTTCTGTCAGACAATTGTAACAGACCACAGCAGCTTAGCCTAAAGAATTTTGATATTACAGAGTAACAGATACATATTTTATAGGGATCAGGCTCCATGTTAGAGGAGCCATAACCTTTACAAAAATGACACTGATGTAATGTACTCAAGTGTGTTCTTCATCACTCATCAGCTATGCTTTTTTTCTGTGATGTTGATACATATCTCTCTGTGTTCTGACTTCAAGCATATGTTCAAGTCTGGCAAGGTATAACTGCTGAGTATGTCAGAAAATGCTTACAGGCATTATTTAGCTCCTCAAACTTAGTACTCTGCATTCCATGATGTAACAGAGACATTTACATCTACTTTTATCATTTTGCCCGCAATATAGGGATTCAAAGGCAATAATGACTTATTTGTCCGTTTTTTGATGTATGTCATGCAATAAAGTTGTCATAACATGTGATTGGACCTGGATTATAATACTTTCTTGTGGTTTTGTGGAGGGCAGTAGATGTTATTACAGTCACTGTTGTACTTTTTTAAGAGCATGCCCTTTATAATGATATAGTAGATATGTGCTATTTAGCAAAAGGCAATTAATTAATCTGTGTTATGAGACAATTCTTGCCATTTATTATTCCTTGTCAAAACTTAGTAGCATTAGCCTCTGGGAGATTGTCTTTGCCAAAATCCTTGCAATTGAGTTATTGACCTTCATGTGAAGGATGACAATTGCTACACGTCAATGTACACTCAGATGTGGAAAGCAAATCTTCAACAGTCCACTTAATAATAGATGTTAATGTTTCACCTGTTTGAAATTATGTCTGTGAGCTGTCATACAATTATTGCTAATGTATTCAACAAGGTTGTTTTCAGTGAATAATTTGATGTACAACATGATGGTATACTGCATTCAGTGGTGCAGTATGTCAACATGTATTGTGTTTCAGTTGCAATATTAAGAACACACGTAATATGATCGCTTGTGCTCACACAAATGTATGATACTCAAATAATCTTAAAATGATAGGTGATACTTTGCTTCTGTAGCTGATATCATTATACAATACTGATGACCTATATGTTGTTTTGGGATAAGTCTTCTATGGGCTAGCTGTTCATTTGTTGTCTATCAAATACAAATGCATCATATACATAGGGATATATTGAGATTAATTTACACACAATCAAGTGGTCTAGGGAGTGACGACATATGAGTATTGTCTTGAGTTTTGTGCATGTTAGCATATGTCATATGCCATACACCTCATTTTGCAGCTCCGTAGATTCCACATCTCTTACAGTTAGGCAACTGTAAATATCAATAGGACCACATTGTTCTGTTGATATGCTGATCGAACTTCTAGTTCTAGTTCTGAATATGTGGCAGGTCCTTCTAGATTGCTTGCCATAAATAGATGGCACATTTGAACAGTCACACGTTATACTATTCACAGCATGCAAGTTGCTGCCCCAAATGATGTTTTTCCAAAAGTAAAATTATTATTGGAATGATTTTACAGATGTGTGTGATACTTCTCAGTTTGTCCCTATTTTAACATGTGTGCACATTGCCATTACAACTTCATTATTGCTTTCTTCATAAATATAAGGCATGTAAAGGGTTACAATTATTCAACCTGTATGTATGTTCAAACATCAGTTAATGTCTATTTTAATTATTTCCTTTGTTTACTTTCACACTATGGATGACAATGCCAGTGAAGTTCCATAACTGTGTACTACCTGCAGTATACACAATGTCCCCTACTGTATCTGCTTTCCTTAACAACTGTTATCTCCCCCCTAAGTATTAAATATTATTTAAAAATTCAATCACTTTGTTACACTATAGCTGTGCCACTGTAATCTCCTTTGGTCAGCATTTCCTTTTTTGGTACTTTTCTGTTAAACCCCTACCACTTCACGATGCTCTATTTAGCCGGTATTTCAGTCTCTGACACAAGTGTGTGTGTGTCAACTACTTCTGTACAACTGCCTGACAAGTGTCTGTTGTACTGTTAGGTATACAGGACTGTCTGGTCATTGCAGAAATAGCTGCAGTCTGCCGTTAAACCCCTACCATTTGTGGGAGGCTCATTTGTCTTACACATATGTCAGACAGAAGCTAGGTTCCTTTTCACTACAATACTCAGGAGAGAATCCCCAGGCACTGTAGAAGAAGGTTAATGTAGGGGAATACCAGTAGGAGAGAAAGAAGGTGAAAATATTTACACTTCTGGATATGGCTGGATCAGGTAATGTGGAGCATGTATCGTTTGAACACTACTAAGAAAGATGTCGGCCAGGTCTCCGGATTAATGTCTACTGCTGCCATTTCAAGAAGTGCAACCTTTATAAAGTACACATCGCATTGCGCCTGTATTTCTCATCTACGGAAGGTGCTCTGAAAAAGTGTTCATAGTTGTACTGCAGTACCATATACATAAAAAATCGCCTGTGTTGGCAATGCTCATCACAGTCCCTGGGTTATTCAGTCATCCGTGACATGCAAAGGGAAGGAGTGGTTCTGCACATTATAACAACTGTAATTGTGCAGCCCCAGTCAAGCCATTTGTGTCTGCACTACTGCCTGCCTGCCAAATCAAATAAAAATGAAAACTTAACCTTACCTAATGAAAACGATTACTTTCACATCACATGGTGTCAGTCCTGCATAAATGATAACATGCCAGCGAAACACAGCAGTATGAAGACATGGTAGGGGTTTAACAGAAAAGTACCCCTTTTTTTAACCATGTACATGTGTCCTTGAGTGGCCATGATAACAGCTATAGTGACCAATTATTGTAATTACTGGTGTTTGTACAGTAAACTATTGTTATACAACTACACATTCTTCTTTAAGCTCCCTCTGTGTCTTAATTTACGTACTTCAAGTGGCCTTTGTTTTGTAGTGTGCTGTCCGCTTGTATCCACTTAGTGAGCTAAAGCTTATTTACAACCTGCTACTTATACTTAGTGCCCAAGCCTCTCTCTGCACATCAGTGTGGCCATTAGTAGATGTTATGGCCTGCAATAGATGCTGCTTTACACAGTAGATGTTATAGCCTACAACAGGTGCTGCTTTAGATAGTAGAGGTTATGACCTACAACGGGTACTGCTTTACATAGTAGATGTTATGGCCTACAACAGGTGCTGCTTTATATGTAGACATGCTTGGTGACCTGTATATTTGATGAGCACTGCTGCTCATCTTCCTAATTTGAATGAACATGCAGGCTTAATGTGACATACACATTTGTTAATGAATCACTGAAATTGAATGTGAAATTTAATTTCAGTATTACATCACAACACAAACTAAGGAGTAGCAAACATGTAGAAACTGCAAGAAGAAAGAGAATAAGATATGAAAATTATGAAGTGTAGGAACTGAAATGACTGATGGTTGTATAATTGTTTGAATTGTAAGTTTAATGTCACAGATTTAAATGTTACTTATGGATTGTCATTAATTTCTTTCCTGTGTTCACTCTATCCCCAACCTTCTCTTTTAGTAACCTAGGAATTATTTCACTATCATTCACGGAATTAATTTCCTATGGACTGTCAGTGCAAACTCAGCTTATTGTTGAATAGAAACATTTATCATGTTTTACTGTAATTATTACTATGTTGAGCATGAATACTGTTTCACTTATGTCTTTTATGATGATATGTCATGCTTAACTTTGTGTTGAAATATGTAACTTTCTTTGTACTATATGTAAATTACCATTTGTCTCTAAATATGTACTTATTTTTTTCTACTGTTAATCATTAACTACTGCTGTTAGTTCATATAATTGAACTGTAATGGAGTTTTTCTGCCCGGATCTCCACTGAAAATAGGCTTCTTGCCCAGTCAGATATTCCTGGTAAACATTTGTAAAATTAATTACATGAATAAATAAATACATTCATATATGTGTGCATGTGCTTGTTAAGATATGTAGTTGTTGGTTTCTTTTTGTAACTACCTTAGGTGTCAAAATAAAATTCATTGATTGATTGAGTGATTCATTTATTCATTCATTCATTATTCATCGTTTCCACACTCACATTGCCTTTGTATTTTTTATCTCACCCAGATTTGCTAAAGGCCTCTCTGAACAATTCACATCATTTGCTGCCACCTCTTCCCTACATCTTCTGCCCGCTGCATCGCCTACTCATTCGTTTAGCTAACCTTTCTCTCATTCATCTGTGCATGTTTCCTTCCCATTATTTTACACAACACCTAGTTCAGAATTGCTGCCATCCTCCATATCAGCTGTTTTCTGTTGTGACTTTCTTTCCTTTCCCAGCAAACATCTCTTTATTGCCCCCCTGGTTACAGTCAACTCATTTAGTTCTGGCATGTTGGTCAAGTCTACTCATGCCTGTTAATCCTACCCTTACAAACTCATCTGGAAAATGAAATGATTCCAAAGACACTCATCCATAACTGCTCTCTGTATGGCTTCATTTCATTAGACATTTTTCATATGGGTAACAGAAACTGCTATCTAATATTCCATCACTCCTTCCTTGCTGACATGACCTGTTTAGTTCTCCATTTGGAATAAAAGGCATTTGATAGAACAGGCCCTACAATGTCTATTTATAGTATTGCAATATGACATCTTTTATTTTCTATGAATGTGGGTTCATTAATATAACAGCTACATTGTATAGCAATTAGAAAATAACAATACAATACTCAATGTATTTAAGCTGAACTGTGGTGGTGGTGCTGCAGTAGCACTGCCGCCTCACAGTTAGACGTTGCCTGTTCGATTCTCAGTTAGAGTGTCTTCTGTGTGGCGACATGCATGAATGGGCGTTCCTTCATTGAAGGTTGTGCGTTAGGCCCGGCAAGCCAGCACGTAAAACTCTACTGCCAATCATTAACGGACCGGAGTTATGCTGTGGCGACCCCTAACCGGGAAAAGCCAAAACACACAAACAAACTCAATGTATTTAAGCTAAAATTTCTATTTTAGAAATACTCAGCTTGTGAACATAATGTGTATTCAGAGAAAAAAACAGGGTGTCAAGTTATACACATTTGTAAAAATATGTTTTTCTTTAATGATAAGTAAAGTTAATATTATTATTATTATTACTATTATTATTATTATTATTATTATTATTATTATTGTTATTATTTATTTATGTATTTATTTATTTATTTATGTATTTGTTTATTACTATTTGACATTTGTTTACTAGGAAGGTCCAAATGAACATAGAGTCCATTTTCAGCAGAGGCCCGAGAAGAAAAGCTCTACATAACAAATACAGTTGAGTAATATTATAAATTATACCATGACCCCCCATTAATATTCCAAAACATGCACGCTGATTGGCCAGCGTGCATGTTGTAAATCGACTTATACTAATGGAAAAAGGTCCCGTCGCCTGGACTTTTTCCATTAGTATAAGTCTCTTTTAAAACACTGTCTCGCTATGTTAAAAGAGTTTAACATAGTGACACAGGTTTAAAAAAAGCAACGGAGATCTCCGTTGCTTTTTTTAAAGCTGTCTCGCTATGTTAAACTCCTTTAACATAGCGACACAGTGTGTAAAAAGCAACGGAGATCTTGCTTTCTCCGTTGCTTTTTTTTACACCTGTCTCGCTATGTTAAATGGGTTTAGCATAGCGAGACAGCTTTAAAATAAGCAACGGACATCTCCGTTGCTTATTTTAAAGCTGTCTCGCTATGTTAAACCCATTTAACATAGCGAAACAGTAAAAAGCAACAGAGATCTTGCTTTCTCCGTTGCTTTTGGCCACAGCTCTGATATACTGCGTAGGCATGCGCAGTACATCAGAACTGCCGCGGATACCAGACAGCTGTGGAAGGGCAGCAAAGAGGCATTATACAATGCCATTATTTAAGAAAAGTAATTATTTCTTTTCTTAAATAATGTCATAGTATAATAGCAATAACCCACTTCTGGGTGTGGGTAATGTGGGATTTACCCACGGTTGTCTTTATTTGGTCCCTTGGGCTTCGTCCTCGGGACCAAACCACGCCAATCATGGGTAAATCCCGCATTACCCACACCCAGGCGTGGGTTATTGCTATAGTACAATACAGAATATATAGTAATACAAAGACAATGACTAGCACATACATTCAAGTATATTTATACAAAAAGTAGCTAATTTACATATTAGAGTAATGGTAACATAATACAATGTACTTAGTGGTTAGAGGAAAACAGAGGGTGTAGATAGAGTTCAGAGTGCTTAGCAGAGAGCTGAGTGAGATAATGATATAGAATAGCAGGGATAAGAGAAGACAGAGATGACTAGAGTGAGGAAAGGCAAAGATTAAATATGTAAAAGAAGTAAAGTGGGGTTTGAGTGGGGTTGACTGGATGTACAGAGCTGTGTGTTTAGATCTACAAGGTAGGTGTGTGAGGAATACATTCGAGAGTAAGAGAGAGGGATAGATGGGAGTCAGCTGGGAGATATACAAGTGCAGAATCATGAGTTGTTTAAGTGGGACTTAAGGAGTTGTCTGAATTTGGAGTGGTCTGTGGTAGATAGAATGTATTGAGGGATGGTGTTCCATGTCCTAGAGATGTGATCAGAGTGCAGTAAGACCCCAAAACTGTTGTTAGGTTTTGTGACTTTTAGTAGGAATTTGACAGAGGATTTTAGGCTTCTATTATTGGTCTGTTGTTGCAGAAGATTTTGGAGAGCTGGACATTTGTCATCTTGGTATATCATGGTATGGGCAGTTGACAGTTGGGTGTAAAGTAAGAGACTGAGAAATTCTAGCCAGTTCAGTTGGTGAAGAGCTATGCAGTGGAGTGTTTTTATATGCAGAGTTAGCTGCAAATACCATATATCCTGAATAACTTGATAAAAATATTGAAAAGTAGTTGCAATACATTAAGTTGCAGACAAAAAAAAAAAAACCCAACAATAACAACTATAATACAAGTTTACAATACATGTTTTGTGTTGTAGGTTAGGACCATACAGTGTGATGGATCACTTCTATAAAGTAGAGATGAGTTAAGCATATAGATATTTCAAACATATTCAGGTTCCTTATCCACATCCAACATTTACCTAATAACTTTTTAGCAAAACTGAGTTTTAGAGATTTATTTCTGTGAAACAGTGATTTTATTTAAGAGAAATGATGCCTTTTTCCAGTGTTTGAAGTATAATTTAAGAATGGTAGATACAGTACATTAAGCATTTCAGAATAACATTAAAAAATTTAGAAACAAATATGCTACACAGGTTAACCTATTCAATGGTGCATTAAAGCATAACAAACAACTCAAATGAAGTAATTTGGATACAGTTTTTGTTATGTATATTAAATTTCCATTGAACAAAAATAACTTTTTGCAAAGAGATACTACTCTTCAGTATGTGGGACCCTTTGAGAAGGGTTTATCCTTCATTCCAGTTCACAATGCATATTTGGATGAAGTGTTAATAAGTTTGAAACCTTTTTCTAGAAAGTTGAATTTTGTTTTTTATTTTAAAGATTCAGTACATAGGGTTGTGTCTGATAATGTTTGCAGGAAGGCAATTTAACCCTATACTACACCCAACTGTGCATGTTTTTGAAAAATTGTGTGAGTTTGAAATTGAGAAATTATTTCTGAGGATGAAACAAGTTAGACAAGATGTTTACAATTTATCCTATACTGAACATATCATATTGAAGAATATTTGTGAAAACAGGGAATTGAGGGTCATGTAGCCTGATAAGTGTGACGGCCTGGTCATCATGAATTGTAATGATTATAGTAACAAGATGTTAACCATGCTATATACAGATGCCTATACGGAAACTAGTGTCAATGAATTGAACATTGCTTATCACAAAGTTGATCTCCTACTTGATGAACTACTCCTTAATAATCAGATTAATGTTGATGAGATTAACTTTTTGAAAGTTACACATCCTAGAATACCCACCATTTTCAGATTGTCAAAAATACATAAGGATATCAGTGATCCTCCAGTCAGACCTTTAGTGGATGCAAAAGCATCAAAAACATTTACCATCACCAAATTTATTGATCATTTTTTAAATCATGTACTTTACAACCATGTTTGTTGTCTAAAAGACTCATGGGATTTCTTGAGTAAAGTGTCTAATGATTTTTACAGGGACAGCGTATTGTTTGTCACAATAGATGTCACGGACCTATTCTCAGTAATCCCACATGATATAGGCCTAGAATGGTTACACAGCAATTTATGCCAGCATTCCACATTAGGACATAATCAGATCCTTACAATTAGGCCAAAAATGGACCGGTTTTGGAGAATAATTTCATCATCTTCGACCAGCAGCTGTTTGGACAGTGTAGAAGGGTAACTATGGGGGCAACTTGTGTCCCCATTTTTGCCAATACAGTGTTGGCCCACTGGGAGAATGAATATAGTCTTAATTCTGAATTTTCCCAATATTGTTCCCTCTACGGGAGGTACCTAGATGATATCATTTTTTGGACTGGCAATATGGAGCAATTGAATGAATTTTGTTGCCTATATAAGTGACACTACTGATTTTCTAGAGTTTACAATACATACAGGTACTGAATTTGTGAATTACCTGGATGTCACTATTTTGAAGGCTAAAACAAGAGGCATATTAAATTCCACTATATATAGAAAACCAACAGACTCAATCACCTTATTACATTTTAACAGCTGGCACCCTCTACATCAGAAGAAGTCCCTAGTTAAGGGCCAATATGTACGATTAGCCAGAATGGTGTCTAAGGATGATGAATTATTGGCACAAAGTGACATGCTTAGGAACATGTTGTTAAATATAGGGTACCAAGATTTGTTTTTGGACAACATTATTAATGAGGTGACACAAAAAAGAACTAGTGAATGTTTTTCCCACTTATGGGATCCAGCAGGGACACCTTAGTGGGCATAGTCCCATGGAGCAATCATGGGGATTTTATGAGTGCGATTGTACTAACATACAAGAGACAACATGCTGATATTAGAAAAATTATAGCAAAAAAATGGAGTGTCCTTTCAATAGATCCTGAGCATAGCAGAATATAGCAATAACCCATACCTGGGTGTGGGTAATGCTGGATTTACCTACCATTGGCATGGTTTGGTCCCGAGGGCAAAGCCTGAGGGACCAAACAAAGCCAACCGTGGGTAAATCCAGCATTACCCACACCCAGAAGTGGGTTATTGCTATTATACAATGACATTATTTAAGAAAAAAATAATTACTTTTCTTAAATAATGGCATTGTATAATGCCTCCTTGCTGCCCTTCCGCAGCTGTCTGGTATTCCGCGGAAGTTCTGATGTACTGCGCATGCCTACGCAGTACATCAGAGCTGTGGGCAAAAGCAACGGAGAAAGCAAGATCTCCATTGCTTTTTACTGTTTCGCTATGTTAAATGGGTTTAACATAGCGAGACAGCTTTAAAAAGGCAACGGAGAACCTCCGTTGCTTATTTTAAAGCTGTCTCGCTATGTTAAACCCATTTAACATAGCGAGACAGTTTTGAAAAAAGCAACGGAGAAAGCAAGATCTCCGTTGCTTTTTACAAACTGTTTTGCTATGTTAAATGAGTTTAACATAGCGAGACAGCTTTAAAATAAGCAACGGAGATCTCCGTTGCTTATTTTAAAGCTGTCTCGCTATGTTAAACCCATTTAACATAGCGAGACAGTTTTGAAAATAGCAACGGAGAAAGCAAGATCTCCGTAGCTTTTTACAAACTGTTTCACTATGTTAAATGGGTTTAACATAGCGAGACAGCTTTAAAATAAGCAACGGAGATGTCTGTTGCTTATTTTAAAGCTGTCTCGCTATGTTAAACCCATTTAACATAGCGAGAGAGGTTTTAAAAAAAAAAAGCAACGGAGAAAGCAAGATCTCCGTTGCTTTTTGCACACTGTGTCACTATGTTAAAGGAGTTTAACATAGCGAGACAGCTTTAAAAAAAGCAACGGAGATCTCCGTTGCTTTTTAAACTGTCGCTATGTTAAACTCCTTTAACATAGCGAGACAGTGTTTTAAAAAAGACTTATACTAATGGAAAAAGTCCGGGCGACCGGACCTTTTTCAATTAGTATAAGTCGATTTACAACATGCACGCTGGCTAATCAGCATGCACGTTTTGGAATATTAAATGGGGGTCATGGTATAATAGTGGTGTAGGCCTCATGAATTGTATACAAAAAGGATGCTAGTATTAAGACCATGCTAGAAAAGGTCAAGTACCTTAAGCAAATGGGAAAGATGAATAAATGCGGGCATTGCTGACAGTGTAAACATATGGTGGAATTAACTGACACTGACTTGGTCAACTTTGGACTAATTCGGTTGCAAAAAAGATATAACTGTAACAGCAAGGTTGTGGTATACTTGGCCCTATGCCAAAAATATCCATATTATTACATAGGAAAAACCAAGAATTGTTCAGAATTAGAGTTTACCAACACATATTCATGACATCTACAAAAAAGATGCAAAGAAAATGCCTTAGCGGACCACATTATAAAACATGACAGTCACTTTTTCAAGTTCATTATTATAGATCATGTAGAAGTTGGAGAAAGAGGTGGTCTGATAGATGATTATCTGGAGGCCAAGGAACTTAAGTGGCAACTGTGTATGAATGCCAATGTATATCCAGGGCTAAATGCGACTTTAACCAACCATCAGCCCTATACATAGATTAAAAGCAAATTTTGTTTCCTAAACCCCCCCCCCCCCTTTTTTTCTGTTCATTTTTTTCTATTCACTTTTATATATACCATTTTATAATTATTAGATCAAAACATTTTTTTTGATTAATGCTGTATAAGTTTTCATTTTTTTATCTATGTTTTTTATATGGGCAATGTTTTATCAGTATTAGTATTTGCTATGTATAGCTTTAAATATGTGTGTTTTCAAGGTGACAATGTCAGTTAGTTAATTGAATCAGATGTAATTAAGAAGCCTGTGATAGGTGTACTTGTTATTCTGATGAAGGTCTTAATGCAGGATGAAAGTGCTAAATAAAATTACCAGGGATTGGATATGAGTCTCTCTTCATTCTTCCTTTGTGGTTTAACAAGTGTGTTTACTACATGTTTGGAATCTATGCATACCTCTCAACTTCTCAGTACAAGAAATCTGAAAGCTGCCTCGTGGAAGATCAGGAAGCTCTAAAGTATGGCATGACATTATTTGGCATGATATTATTTACCGGAAAATGAAACTTTGCCTTTGTACATGAGAAATGGACACATCCAATGCAATTAACTTCTTATAGACTGCTAAAATCAAATTAATTACCCAGTCCATAAGCTAAATATCAAAAATGTAATTAACAAAGACTTGTGTGCATGACAGCAGGTTAGGTGAAAATGATAGAATACATCTAGATTAATATATACAAGTACTACATATGGTGATTTCAGGCACTGGGTATTACAGTACAGAACCCTAGTAACTTTTGCTAAAAAAAGATTGCTAAAATATTGATGTAGCAGACTGGGAAGAGAGAGAGATACAAATGTTATCCTTCACAATATTTAATTTTTGAAAGACAATAGTTATCTTTTGGAGATAAAGTAGTTTACACTACTAATGTCAAAGAATATCAGCCAAATATATCCATACACATATGTTTACATTCAAAACTGTGATAAAATGAAAAAGCAGACAAATAAAGAATGGGCTTCACAGCTGCATTCAATTCCATCTAATGATTCCACAAATGTATGTTGTAATTTGGATGGGCATTTGATTTATTGACTGCAGGGGAATTTAAAAAGTCTCCTTATTAATGAGTAATCATTTGTACTTTGGAAGCATTATACAGCTAGTGAAGATGGGACATGTAAATGTAGTTTTTTTACTACATGTTAATGTAGCTTAGGTATATGTAACTTAGGATATGAGGTGTAGATGGACACTTGCAAAGAACTGAAATCATCATAGTCGGTCACAATACAGCTGATGTTTTTATTAAAGTGTAGGTGATTAAATACACCCCCTGGTGATCTGAACTTTGAAATTAGGTGATAATCACTGCAGATGTGACACCCCCCAACCACTTGTAGAAAATGGGTAATCACTGGTTTTGATGCCATTATTTGTATGCAACCAACAAAAAATGGATAAATGCAGTTTTAACATTCTTGGTCAAAGTTTTTTTATAGTACATCATTTGTGTGCACACAATATATATATATATATATATATATATATATATATACATATACATATACATATACATACATAGATATATGTATATAAAATGGCTGATTATGGTAATGTATATATGTGCGTGATGAGCGGTTGCTTGACACATACATATGAATATACATTTATGCACATATACACATGCGTGCACACACACACACACACACACACACACACACACACACACAGCTGTATCTCTCTCTCTCTCTCTCTCTATATATATATATATATATATATATATACATATATATATATATATTTATATAGATAGATATGAAGAGAAAGAGAGGTAAACCAAAACAAATGGTAAAATCATCATACAGGCAAAAGTGCAGTAAAATATCTTGTTTAACATATTTATTAATTAATATTTATAATTTTATGATCTACACACTACTTCTAAGCTCACCACTTTTGTAAAACATGTAGATGACTCTACACTCACCTGCACAGCCTATAATCTACAACAAGTTCAAGTAATTACTCAACAATCCTTTATATGCACAGAATCCTGACTAAACAACTCACAACTCCCACTTAAGCCCCCAAAATGTAGCTACTACTTTTTACCCCAAAAACATTTTCCCAAAGCAAAACTGAAACAACACTGACTGGAAAAGTTTGTCCTTTTGCATAAAACAAAACCCTACCTAACAGATAGAACTAGACAAAGCATAACTAAAGCCTGCCTCCTATCTTGACATTTATCCTACTGCATAGCTCTTTAATTATATCTGTATAGAATGTAATTAGTATAAGAAGCCTTACTACTTTATGGATCGTTACTATCTTACATATTTTGACATTGAAAACTTTATTTTAATTGTATTCTGCCTGACATTATTGACATTGTAAAACATAAAAGATTTTGTTTGCATTGCATGTACTGCAGCTTTTCTCCCCAGGCTTCCACCGAAAAGGGGGTGTTGTGCTCAGCTAGGTTTCCCTGATCAACAAATTTAAAATAACTAAATAAATAGAATAAAATAAAAAACTGCAAGGAAAAATACAGCCAAGCTAGAATTTTCATTGTGTAATACATTAAACCTCCTGTTCTGGTGGCCAATGAGATATATTCAAATGACCCCTTAATGACATGCCAGTGTTTTAGCCACATATCTTATGAATGCCCATTAATTTTTACTTTTATTTATTTTTTTTTAACATTTGTTGACCGGGAATGTCCGACTAGGTTCCACTGAGCCTGTCTTCAGCGGAGGCCCGGGGAGAAATGCTCCAGATGCATGTCTTTGGAATGTGGGAGGAAACCGGAGTACCCTGAGGAAACCTATGCGAACACAGGGAGAACATGCAAACTCCACACAGAAGGCACCCCAGCCGAGAATCAAACCGGAGAACCTTTTGCTGTGAGGTGACAATGTTAACCACTGCACCACTGTGTCGCCCAAGACTTTTTAAGTCTTTCAGGTAGATTCAGGTGAATAAAGCCAAACTCCATGAACTGTAGGCATGCCATGTCTCAAATTGTATTATCTGGTTAAATTTCAGACACACAGAACTTAAACTGAAGCCTGATGTTTATAAACATTAGAATGGCTTTAAATTATTCAAAATAGCATCCAAACTAAAGCAATTAGGTTACAGCAAAAACCATTTATTAAAAACTGCAAGAAACACCCCATAAAGCTAGATTCATTAAAATACCTTAAACCTCCTGTAGTATAGGCCCATGGGATGTATGTAAATAACACGTTAAGGGTATACCAATATGTTAGCTTCATTGGTCTGAATTTATACATAAAGACATCAGAAGTTAAATGTAAACTCACATGGCATTCAGAATCTATGTAGTTGGAGCACTGATATCTCCTTAAGAGGTCATTTTCATACATTGCATAGGCCTATGATACAGGAAATTTAAGGTACTACATAGTAATACACACACACACACACACACACACACACACACACATATATATATATATATATATATATATATATATATATATATATATATAGAGTGACAGAGAGAGAAAGAGAAAGTTTGGAATGTTGGGGAAGGGACATAGGCAAGTCTGGGGCAGGCTGCCCCTAAAAAAATATCATCCAATACATAGCTGTCCATTTCGAAGATGTGTCTACTTCACACACCTAATTTGGACCAGTTGGGTTCACAATACAATTATGTTGTTGTCACCCCCTGTCTGGAGAAGACAGTCCAAATACAGGTAAAAATGCATACAAGTGCTTGCTCCCCATTTCACCACTTTCATATCTTTCCCATTTCTTTTTTTGTAAAGCATTATTGCGTGATTGTGTGAGATGTACGCCATCACTAAGCAATGTTAAACAGTAGGAATATCAATTAATATGTGTAAAAATATAGTACACACTTGACACCCTATTTCAAACCCAGTACCATTGGACTTCATCAACAATGCATCAACCCGTCAAGCCACACAGTCAGTTAATTAGCAGATGTATTCTAAACAATCAATACTAATTGTCACATATTCCCAAAAAAGAGTGTTTGCGTGATGGTGTGCATCATGCAGCATCGCTCAGCAAGTTTGAGAAAATATTGACTCAATAACAAAAACAAACTTGCCAACTTGGCACAGAAATGTATCTGGACGAACAGTGCAGATGTATACAAATAAAGTGTCAGTGAAAGGAAATCATCATGGAACAGCATTTTTTGTAAGTCATTTTCATATACATTTAAAAAAGGTGCACGTCACTTAGCATCTCACCAACCAATGCACTCGTTCTAATGTGTGTGCGCGATGCTAAGATGCATGCACTTATTTGAATCTATCAAGATTTATACACATCAACTTCACCCTGATTTCCCTGTCACATCTTTGACATTTATTTTCACTAATGCCTTTCTGCAGGCTGATTCACATCATGTAGCAACAAGGCAAAATGATAACACAGCTATAATGGAAGTCCCTACCATGGGCTACAAATCAAAGGAATTGTTTTAACACATGGTGCCACAGAATCAGTTGAATAGCAAGTAATTTCTAGACTACTCAACACAAACTGTTATTTGGTATGTATTCATACCTACATATATACCAGTTGCTTCATTAACTCTGTTGTGGGGTGTGGTCATGGATTTAGATCATTAAATCATGATCACATTCCACATTGTGGATCTAGATGGTACCATGTTTGAAAATAGCATCATGTAGTACCTTCAGTTGTTTCTTTGTGTATGTGTTTGTGGGTTGGAATAATGGTGCAGTTTGTATATTTACAAGTGCACATAAGCATCTGAAATACACCAACATACTTTCTTGCATTTGAGCATTGATGCACATTTTTGCACAAAGCACCCCATCATATGGAATTTTTTTACAAAAAAAATGTGGAGATAGGAAAGTAGTGAAATGGTGAGCAAGTAGGGTAAAAAACATAATGACATATTGCAGAAAATATGTGACATTTCCTATTGATTGTATGAAATACACATACTAGATAACTGAATTTTTGACAGACGGTGTTAAGGCATTATTGTTGGAAGTTGATGATACATTTACAGTGACATGAGAAGTTATAAGATCATTAGCTGTGTATGCACTCAATGCAATAATGATGAAATTTGTGGTGCTGCATATTACTGATATCCAATAAAAGTGAATAAGATCCTGTTTACCATTATGGTGTGACACTGCGTATTGATCACCATCACACAATAATTCTTTTAAAAAAAGAAAAGGGGAAGACAGGAAAGTGGTGAAATGGGGAGCAAGCAGAGGTAAAAATAAAGTGAAAGGAAGGTAAAAATGTGCAGGAAGGGTGAAGGTAAGAACCATAGCTATCTATTTCTTCAACAGTAACAACTGGGCACATTTACACATTTTAGCTGTATTTGGATGGTCACCTCCAGAGAGATGGGTGACAACAACATAATTGCATTGTGAAGCCAATTGGATCAAACTAGGTGTGTCAAGTAGACACATCTATGAAATGGATAGCTATGTATGGGACAATATATTTTTTTAGGGACAAGTGCCCTTTTTTTAAAGGAATGAGTGGGATGTTGGGGAAAGGACATAGGCAAGTCTGGGGCAGGCAAGTTGGAAAGGTGAGGAAGTATTTTCAGACAGACAAGACATACAAAACAAGGACATAGTCAGTGAAGGACACAAGAGAGCATGAACACCTTGGTTGTGGTGGAAGTTTGGGAATCACGAGCCTATGGATGTCATATTTGGTGACAGTGAGAATCAAGTCCCCACCCACTGGACTGTCATCACTGTCACTTCACTGTGCTGATGGCTAATGTGTCTGACATCTGTGTCACCTTGTGTTATTAAGGATGACAATAGAGATCAGTGTCTCCACTCAGTGTAGCCATGCAGCAATTGTGTGGCACACAATCCTATGCATCAAACCTGGCAGTTCAGTTCTGGTGACAAAATCACCCCCCTTCATCTTCTCCCAGTGGAAACTACAGGCCTATCATCTGGGTAGAAATACCTGAGGGTGGATGTAGGGCAGGGGTTGCAGGGGGGTGCTGCCAGGCTGCAGCTCAGAAATTCTGGGCCTTGGCAGTGTAGCTGGTGGGGGGAGAGTTGGTGTTCTGGGGTACTGTCCTACCTTGCCATGCTGTAGTAATAAATACAATTAAAATTAAAATCCAATAATGAAATAAACATAACACAAAATAATGGACAAAATAAAATTTACATAAAAAACAAAACATAGATAATAAAAAAGAATTATTATAATGGAAAATATGATTGTATACGTAATATAATGATAACAAAAAAAGAAAAGAAGGGGTGAGCTGAGAGAAAAAAAGAACATTAGTAACCACCCAGATAATATACAAAGCTTTCTATGAATAATGTACTATGTTCTGTTACATTTTACTTATAACAATAACAAACACTAATAAATACCTTTATTACATTGAATACTACCCTGTTGCTAACACAGACACACTATACTACAGATCAGATTGCATCCAGTAAGCATTCATGGTTGCATATATTGAACATATGCATGGTGCATGTACTATATTTACATTTGACAGCAGGGCATCTGAGGCACAGGTATAGAGGTCTCCACTTCCACTACTAATATTATGAATATATACCCCTACTCAATTTTATTAACGACAAGCTAAAA
This sequence comes from Protopterus annectens, assembly GCF_019279795.1. Taxonomy (NCBI): domain Eukaryota; kingdom Metazoa; phylum Chordata; order Ceratodontiformes; family Protopteridae; genus Protopterus; species Protopterus annectens. The sequence continues at coordinate 978,743,146 of NC_056731.1, forward strand.
CATTATTGTAGAGAGCGGCCCTTAAATTTGGGGAGTTTGTTATCCAAACTTACAAGCAGTGACTCATGTAATACTGTACTTTCCATCTGGAGTACAGCATAATGCCAGCACTCTTTCCTTTTACACTTTTATAGATACAGGTTCACTGTTATAATGATAACAACCAGCAGCATGCTCTTGGTGTCCCTGGTGTATAGATCATAATTTACATTGTAATATTTATGACAATTTATGTGTACTGTATACTTTGCAAGTGTAGTTTTCTAAATGACAACCCCTGTCTACTCTGTAATACTGGAATGTTGTTTTACTAAACATACCAATGCATGCATAATATTGCATTAAAATGGACAAATGCATACTCAAAGTGATAGAAGTGTTAAGCACAATAAGCTGTATTTACTCTTAATGCTAAAATGACAGTACTGTTTTGAAGCATGCATACCACTTAATTCTCTCATCCTTCTCAATCTTCCCTCATAGGCTCGCACATTTAGTGTTCATTCCACATTAGCTGTGGGAAAAATAAAACATTAAAATCCGCAGTCTAAAAGAGATGAAGTACTTGTATTTGATCCAAGGACCATGTGAGTTTAAGACTGACACTTAGCTCCTTGTGCCACAGAAGAAGTTACATAAACTGTGTCTATATTTACATTTACATGAGTGCTACCTTCGAGTGGCGCCTCCAGGTGCATCTGCAGTTAACTCCTACTGACACCTCTAGGTGTCAAATATTGCTTTTCCATATTTGCATAATAATTCCAAAACCATGTCATGGACAAGGTTTTAAAAGATTTCATCTTAAAGCTTACACAATGGCAAACTATACTACATTACTATTTGACTTATGTCAAAGAACAGGTAAAGCGATATTAACTGTTGTTTTTATTATATTAATTTATATAGATATAATTTTCACATTTTTCTAAATATCTCAGCAACCAAGTAAAACAGACAGCACTACTTAGGTCATACGAAAGCTATCAGCTAGTTGAATAAAATGCTGCTGACAGTATGTGTGTAACTTGAGTGGTTGCTGAGCTATTGTACGTTGTTTACAAAATATTACAAACATAATAGTTACTATGTTTACTGTGACTTATAAAATTCAGTTTAAGACCTAGAACCAAAAGAATACTACCATTATAAAAATAATTTGCACTGAAAGGTTTGCTATTTATACTTCTTTCATAACCTCTATGGTTCCACAGGTATAAACATTTGTTTGAAATGTGAGGGCATAATTTGATTCTGTCAAAAAGCTTAGGCTCCGCCTATTGGAAGTTACATTGCAAACTTCCAGAGCTACACAGGAGTGAATGAGTTAAAGCTGTTGTTCTCACATACACCTCCATAACAGGCAGTAACAATCATTCAGCACACAATTAAATTAAACAGGGAATGTATATTTATATTGAAATAGTACGTTAGTTGTATACTTAGTGAAATGTTTAACTTGGAAAATACTACACTTACTCCTTACATAGGCTGTTATAATTCTTGTTTTCAAACATACAGCACTATCCTAACATGCTGTGTTCCTTGGTCAGTCAGTAATTATCTCACCATTATACAATGACCCCCCCCCCCATTAATATTCTAAAACGTGCAAGCTGATCAATCAGCGTGCACGTTGTAAATCAGAGTTATACTAATGGAAAAAGGTCTGCACTTTCTGTACTGTATATTTATTCACACATATCTGCTAAAGTATCCTCTCAGGCCTGCTGTATGTGTTGCTGTATTGTCTGCATACCTGTCCACTGCATAGATTTTTGCTGAATGTCAAAATTTTTTAATCATATTTCTGGCCTATATTTAAGATCATAGTAATTGACTGGCAGATTATTGACAAATCATTAATGATTGAAGACACTAGATAATATGACGCAGATCTCACATTCATACTGCATACCCTTCAGAAATGTTATGGTGAAGCAAAACCTGTTACTCTTTCAAACCTGTTATTCTATCAACTGCTGGGTTTGTAGGAGCATTATGTCACATTTGTCCCTATTCTTAAGCCTTTGTCCGCCCACTATTTATGGCTTTGTCCACACTTATTGCTGTAAGTGGTTGATAGATTTAAATGTCTGTAATACTGATGGCAGTGTAAATTGCTTACATATTTTGCAGCATAGTAGTGCAGGTATTAATGTTGTCCAGTTTTTCTTCTTTTTATCACAGGTGAACATGGAAGTGGTTCTGTGTCCCCTGTGCCACCTGATGTCAGTGTCTCATCAGAGTCTGATGATGATGGCGGGCAAAGTGAGGCACAGTCAGGGGTTGCAGAGGCTGAATCTGACATTGAAATTGCCATCCATCACTCCCCCCTAGGATCCCCAGACACAGCTTGTATGCCTACGCATACCTAGTCCACTGAGGTCACAGATACTGGACAGGACAGTGGAAGGGCAAGGAAATAGAATAGGGAAGTGTGGCTACCACAGCTTCAGTGTCTGTTGACACTGTCCATAACCAAATTGTTGGCAAGGTGCCACACAGGCAGATTGATAGGGGTGCTCCACTCAAGACTGCTGTTCCTCCATCAACTGGTGCAGGTATCTCTTTATATGTCACTCAATTCATGTTTAGGGCTGTAATGGAGGCGCAGGCACATTCAGAATGGCATTCTAGAAGAATACTCAGGGTTCTAGATGAGGCACAGTCTCATATCCATAACAGCCTCCATCGTGTTTTTGATGCACTGGTTTGCTTCAATGACAAGTATGAATGGGATGCATCCTTTAAGGAGCTCAGAGTACCTGTCATGGAATGCACATTGTCTGTGATGGAAAATCTGCTGGTAGGTGAATGTCAACCTCGTGGGAGCAGAGCAGTAACTCCATGTGCTGAGAGCCAATGTGGCCATGCCTTATCAACCTCCTGTAGTGGCAGTACATTGACTGCTCCATTAGAGAGTGTGCTGCCCACACCCAGATGTAGCAGGCCATGGGGTCATGGTCCTGGGTGCTCTCCTGAAGGGAGCACATCCAGCGGACATCAGTAACCCTCAGGTAGTAGCACGCCATCTGACTTTGGGTGTGACAGCACCAGTGCAACTCCTCACAGAGCCAGATCTTGTGGTCAGGGGTAAAGACGATAAACTGTCAGCTCTATTATGCATGGCTCACAGCTGTCCAACATACAGACACATAGGGCTAGCACTGAGCTTGGCTGTGTTCATGCAGACACTCACACACCAATGTTGCAGTGAGGGCACCTACTGATGCGCACTCTACATTTACATGGTCCATCCTGGCTGCTGCGCTTGCTGACTTGCACACACACTCGCTGACCTTTTGTGTCAGCCTAGGCCTTTTGCACTTCCACAAACCAGCTGTGCAAGTGATGATGCCTGTGTCACATCCATGTTGTCTATCTTTTGTATTCAGGGATACTAAAGCTATGTGTCTGATGCACAGGGTGACTACCTACATTAATATGTATTTTATATTTCCATTGTGCTGTTGGCCTGATCATTGTACCTGTCAGTTGCATTGTACTTAGCCATTTAGACAGTTGTTAGCATATTAATTCCTCTACTTTGTAGCTTATGCTTATGTAAGGCTTGTGAAGTCAGTCAATGAAATGTGTTTCATTAATATATTTAACCTTCTCTTTAAGGATTGTTTACTACAAACTTATGTGTGCACATCCAAAGTCAATCCATCAGATTCTGAGCTCTGAATTGTATGTCAGCACTGCAGGCAAATCTCATCAGAACAGTAATACTGTCATTTTTTTCATGGACATCACCATATGTCCCAAGGTTCATAGGCTGTGACTGGGGTATTGGCCTGGTGGTGTTTAGAAGTGTAAACAATACATTACAATATAATATGCAATGGCAGATATAATGCATGGCCATGATTTTTCTAGAAAGGACTCCCCCATATCTGGGAGAGAATCAGCAGTGATCTGTGGCAGATAACATTTTCACATCAAGTCACCCAGCTTGTGCTTAAACAAATTAATGGAGGTGCTCTGCTTGACATGGATTGGAAGCCTACTGCAGAGGACTGACAATCTTTGAGATATGCAGGTGTCTCTCCAGCATGTGTTATGTATGTCATAGTGTACATTAAGGTCCCTGGAACAGGTAACTGTAGTCCCATATGACTTAAGGATGTCCAGCATATTCATCCCATTTGGGTTAAAGACAGCCAAGTAATGCATACATAATATGCCTCAGAGCTATTCATATGATACTGCTTACAGTGACTCCTACTTCATTCTGCCCACAGAAAACACATTTTGAAGACCTTCTGTTTTATTACTCATACATGTCTGGGGTCTTTCAACTTACTGCAGGTGTCTAGGATAATATATATCAATGGAAAGAGTATATTCATTAATAGGGCTGATGATGGATGGGTATAGGGGATTGATAACATAAATTGTTCTCAATGTAATGCCTTTGCTAATCAGATGTAAAATGTAGAATACCTTCCTCCCTACAGTGAACACAGGTCGCAGTCGACATGTGTCCTGAGGTATATTGATGCAGAACTGGGGAATCCTCTACTCTGGGTTATTTTTGAATAAGCAGGAACATTTATTACCATGATTACGGTGATGCATGTTTGTGCAGCTGTTATAACACCCATTGCTTTGTCAGCAGTCATTAGTGGCACAAAGACGTTTTGTCACAGATCCCCTGTTTTGTTTTGGACTTTTGAGAAGTACATGGCAAACAAGAAGGGAGACAGCACTGACATATCTGTTACCACACAGGTGACAGATCTGCTTCTTGAGGCGAAGTGTTCTACTTTGACTAAGTGTTGTTGGTCTGTGATCCCATTTGCAACACACCTGATAACAGAAGATGTGATATTCACTTTGGTTCTTTTCTCATTGAGACTGAATATTGGATTGTGTTGAAGGACTTAGGCAAGTCAACATATGATGAATGCACAGTTTTGTCTATGTCTCTGCTCACAGTCTTGATTTCCCCCAGGTTTTGCAGACGCAAGCTACCCTTCAGAACAGCTAAATGGAACAGATGTACTGTTTGGAGGTCACCCATATCCTTCTGTCTGAGATTTATGCAAATCATTTCCATTGCCTTACAGCTGAAGTTGAATAAAGTTATGGGTCTATAATTTCACTTGTATGTTGCCTATCCTCTATTGTGTGGGTGTAAAATGGTTGTATATTCCATTCAGTGTGGACAATAGCAGTACTCAGACTGTGGCTGAATATAGTACCTACTGGAGTAGCTCACTGTTGCAGCACATGAGGAACACAGCCTGAAATATCATCTTGTCCCCCGGAGACTGTGCCCCTAGTCTTGGGGAGTGATGACTTGCTCTTTGTAGATACCACAGTTTAGAGGTGATGACGCACACATCTAGTAAGCTTGGTTTGGGAGGGGGGACATTTGTGACATTTCCAACTGTGTCTGCTAGCAGGTTTGGAATTTACACTAGGTCAGTGTGTGCAATACCATCCAGAATTAATTCAAAAGACATGTGTGTGATATATATCAGTTTGCAGATTTAAATGAAGACAGACTTACAGATATCCCTGGATATGTCTTATAAATTATTAGCATAGTTGCTATATGAGGGTTTTTCAAGGAGTCTTATTTAGGTACACTGAGAGGAGTGGCCTTCCAGGACTGTTTTGTACATGCTGTATTTGTAACCAGCAGCTTCTTTCACTTGCTGTATACTGTAGTAATGACAGACATCCATCAGTAATGTTTGTGTTTACTGGTGGATCTGTTTTTGAGCCTATCAGGCACCATTGTGTGTATACATTTGTGTAGACGTATAGACAGGGCATCAGGGTGTAATTTATTACAGCTGTCAATGTCTCGTGCGGAAACTTGAGTTTGGAAGTTGATTATACCATCCCTTAGGAGGAGGTAGATACCTTGGATGATGTTTTTGAACCTGACTCCTCCTTTAGGGAGTTCAGTAGCTATTCCATCTTCTAAACATACTGCTTTATAGCTGGATTAACAGTGCAGGCACTACACATGTACCATTACATTGTTCACTCATATTGTTGAGGAACAGGTCTGACATATTACAGACCCTTGAGGGGTAGTGTACTATTTCTTCATGGCATTTAAATGTGCAAAATCCAGGAAAGATTGCATGAGTTTGTCCTTCTATAATTATCCAGATGAGGCATTATCTGCACTGAGTCAAAAAAATCATTATCAGCTAGGCTTAGAAAATGATAGGCGATGATGAGAGGTTTGAACCTGGTATCTGAATGCAAAAAGGAGGGGGATATGTGATTTGAGTGGTATTTTCAGGAAACTGACCTATGGGGTATACATCAGGTGGTCCTTCATAAGGTGGATCTATAGTTCTTTTATTGATAGGTAAGTGGTCTAATTGCTGCTTATTATTTAACAGTAGGTATGACAGCTAGTTAGAGCTGTTGAAGATCTGCTTTGCTACATACAAAGAGCTAATTGTATTGGAAAATATGTGTATTGGCATTTCTGAGTGTATGAGGGCAAAGTGTTAAGGGCTCTGCACATAAAGCAGAACAGAGCAGGTAATGCAAGGAAATACTGTTAAAGCTCACAATGAGTCTAGAAACACTTACCCTCAAATAGATACTCATACTATACTCTTCTGCCATTAGTGTACAAGTGGGATTTCTCCAAAAACAGATGTCATCTTAATCTTGTTTTCCTTCTTTTGGCTACAACCATCAAGGGTGGCCATAGCAGATCATATGCTTCCATTTCCTCCTTTCCTCTGCATCTTGCTCTGTCTCACCAACCACCTGCCTGTCCTCAGACACCACATCCATGAACCTTATCTTAGGCCTTCCTTTTATCTCTTTCAAGGCAGCTCCATCCTTAACATCCTTCTCCCAATATACCCAGCATCACTGTTAAGCATATGTCCAAAGCAATGCAATCTCACCATTCTGGCTTTGTCAGTAAGCCATACAACTTGAGCTGACACTCTAATACACTGATTACTAGTCCTGTCCATCCTCAGCACACCCATGCAGTTCTTAACATCTGGAACTCTGCCAGCTCCTGTTATGACTCCTCTCTTTTTGTCAGAACCCCTTTCTCCAGCCCATGTAACATAGCTGGTCTCACTACCAATTTATAGACCTTCCCTTTCAGTGTTATTGGTAGTGAGACCAACTAAGTTATATGGTTGGTCTCACTACCAATTTATAAACCTTCCCTTTCAGTGTTATTGGTATCCCTTTGTTACAAATCACTCCTGACACTCTTCTCAACCCAGTCCACCCTATATGCACTGTCTTCTTCACCTCTCTTCCACACTCACCGTTACTCAGAACAGTCGATCCCAAGTATTTCAAATCAAACACCTTTCCCAACTCTACTCCCTGCAGTCTCACCATTCCTCTATCCTCCCTGTCATTCACACACATATATTCTGTCTTAGTCCTGATGGCCTTCATTACTATCCACTGTATAGCATAACTTCACCTTTTCAGGGTCTCCTAAACCTTTTCCCAACTCTCAATACAGATCACAATGACATCCGCAAACATCATAGTCCATGGGGACTCCTGTGTGATCTCATGTGTCAACCTGTCCATCACCATTGCAGAGATGTCATGACATTTGTGCATAGAATAAAAGGAATGTCCCTGTCATCTGTTTTATATTGGATGAGGTGATGTCTACCTGCCGGGCCAGCGTATGCCCATGACCTGTTATTCTGAATACATATCTAATAATTTGATGTAGCTGATGACATCAGCAATGTCTGTTGAAGACATGAGGGCAGTGTCCCCTAGGCTGCTGTAAATTGCTCTGTGTAACATCCACCAACAGCTCACACACACAGAGCAAGTTAACTGTAGTGAGATTAGAACCCCTACCTATCTACATTTATAGACTACAGAACACAGTACTTAACACACACACCAAGGCACAAGTTTGACTTTAACAGGACTGCAGGTAATCTTATAGTAGATGACATCAGCAGGCCATGTGAAGGACTAGAGGTTGCAGACCTGCTACAAATGGGTTATTTTGCAAGCAAAACCATGCTATTTGGCAAGTCAGTGTGGGATACATACTATCAATCTTCTTTATGGAGACACACACACACACACACACACACACACACACACACACACACACACACACACACACACACACACATATGTTGACTGCAGTGAAATTAGAACCCCTACCCATCAAGTTTACAGATTACAGAACACAGTATTTACCGCAATTAACATGGCATAAGTCTAACTTTATCAGGACTGCAGGTGTTCTTATAGTAGAAGACATCAGCAGGTCTTGTGGTTGACAGGGACAAGAGGATGGAGTACTGCTAGACATGGCTGTGTGTGCAAGCACAAAGACACTGCAAAACCATTACATTGGTGATTTCAAGTTTGGCATACACACTCCCTCTTTCTGTCTTATGGAGACACACAGACAAACACACACTACTGCAGTGAGAACCTAACTCCCAACTATCTAATTGCACACATTACAGAACACAGTTCTTAATACAAGCACCACAGCACATGCCTGATTTGAACAAGATTGCAGGTGAGTGTATAAGTAGATGACATTGTCAAGGGATGTGGGGAAGACCAGTTTGGGAGGCCTCCATAGACATATCGCTCCTTAGTGTCATCTGAGGTTAATACACCAACAGTAGTATATTGTCTAGAAGTTTAGCTGTGTAACAACACAAATCCCTTATTGAGCATATTTGGATGTTTGACTTTGGCAGTCCAAGTCTATGAGCACAACTATATGTCCATGTCCATGAGGGAGCACACAACATTATAAATTACACTTTCATTTTGTATTAGATGTATGTGTTGTAGAATTAAGGAGATCCCATGGTTGTAATTGTTGTTGTTGAGGTTGGTGATGAGGAAACACGTGGATGTTTATTACGTTTCTATATAGATAGTTATCCTGGGCCCTCAGTTTGCAATGTTTCCACATGTAGTCTTAGGTCATACAAAGCATCTGGGAAATATAGACCAGAAAGAACACAGATCTATGTATGTGATGTAATAGTTTACATACCTCTCAACCTCTTAGAGCAAGAAATTTGGACAAAACCATAATTAATGTAAGAATAAAGTGGCAAATGGGTCAATGTTTAACTATTGCCTTCACAAACTTAGAATGTTGATAGAATAACAGGTTTTGCATTAGTGCGAATTTTCTGAAGGGTATGACATCCACAAATCAAATGTATGTCATCATTTTCTGACTTCATTCTCAATGATTTAAACATAATTTTGTATAAACCAGCATTTTATGAGGGGCAGACTAAAAATATGATGTAAAAATATGAGCATTCATCAGGAAATCTGGACAGTTGAGAGCTATGGCAGTTAGGCATTGCAAAAATGCAATGATTATTGTGCTACATGTACACACACATGCATTTCCATCTTTTACCTGTTTGTGCATAGGTAAGCAGTGTGCAAGAGTGAGGGGCATTGCTAACATCTAGCCTTCCTATTATGTAATATATACATACTACTGTAGTCCACTCCTATCACTACTCCAGGCTGTAAGTTCCCAATTGCTACAAGCAATAATTGAACATATCTAGTTTCTGTTATTGCCAGTCTGACTTAACTCTTATCTACGTATTCCCTTTTTCTGCAGTTTTGTACTTTGCACAAACTATTTAAGGATTATAAAAACTGTTTTCAGCATGTGATTCATCACTCAAATGTGTGCTAAAAATATAAAGATGAAAACATTATGAGTCATAGAGTCACACTCTGTAAAAACACTGACTATTATAAAAGCACCTCCAAAACTTCAACTTGCATCAAGAGTTGAATCCTTAGCGCCATTAATGTTTCATCAAACAGGATGGTGGCCTGAGTCCTTTTGGCCACAGAAGCAGCTTTCCAGAACTGAGGCCATTCCTCACATAACCACCTTCACAAAAATGTACACTGCTATCAAATCATGCACTGTATATTGCACAAGTACTTCTCTGAATTATATTTGGACATTGAGCAGTCATTAGACACAACTCCCATCATAATTCTGACTAGAAATATAGATCTCTCTGTCTTACAATTTTGTTTTTGTAGGTGATGTAAAAAAACACCTTTACTGTTAGAATACAAACTAATCTGAAGTCAGAAACTGCAATGGACTAGACTCACTTCCTAACTTCTCCCTTTCATAATTTACCACTATTCAGCTATGGTTAGACTGTGTGAGTATGTCCTGCCTGATGCATAATAATTACATATGGTCACAGTGTAGCAAAATAAGTGTCTGTACTCACATGATAGCTTAAGTTCTCTAAAAAAGCACCACTATATACTTGCATACTGTAACAAGGTAAGACATAGAAGGATATGTCATAATAGTCTTCAGCACTATAGTCTAGGTTCAGGCCTTCAAATGTGGCAGTTGATACAGCATTAGTTCAGAGCTGACTCTGTTGGATGCAAGCAGTACACAGCCAATATATATATAATATACATATATATATATATATATATATATATATATATATATATATATATATATATACACACACACACACACACACACACACACACACACACACACACACACACACACACACACACACACACACACACACACACACACATATATGTGTGTGTGTGTGTGTGTGTGTGTGTGTGTGTGTGTGTGTGTGTGTGTGTGTGTGTGTGTGTGTGTAGATAAAGGTTGTGTGAGTTGCCTGGCATCAATTTTTAATATATGTATGTGAGTAGGAGAAAGGTATTAGACTCTAAGTGCACAGGGGGTCATTGAATGTGCTGTGCATTGTCTCTTAGCCAAAGTAAGGGCATACTGAGCACACCTACATCTAGCTACAGGGACAGCAGCTGGGGCTTCCTCCTCTGAGTCCTCCTGTGACTGTGGCTGTGGTGACCTAGGCATTGGTGGGAGATGCGTGTCCTTTCCCTTTCCTGATCCTGCTGCAGCTGTTTCCACAGGATCAAATTGTGCAGCACAACACAAACTGTGAATATGTGTGTAAATGTGCATTGAGAATACTGCAAGGCTCCACCGGATATATCTAGGCACTGGAACCATGACTTCAGAAGCCCAAAGTCACACTCTGTGATGTTCCTAGTTTGTGTGTGTGCCTCATTATGGAGTACTTCCATGGGTGTGTGTGCATTTCTGATAGGTGTTATCATCCACAATTCCAGGGTGTAGCCAGCTAGCCAGCATCCAGCAGTAAATGGACCTCTGCGTTGTTCCCCCCTAGCAAACATTTAGTACAGCTGTAATGTGTGCCAGATATAGGCGTCATGATAACTGCCAGGTATGTCCTGCCTGATGCATAATAATTGCAGGGTTGCCAGTGCATAAATTCAAGATAATCCCCTGGGCATTGCACATGACTTGGCTGCTGATGGAGTGGTATCCCTTGTGGTTAATGTAGATTCTACCTTGCTCACCAGGTGGTGCCATGATGTGTACATGAGTGCAATCTATGGCACCCAGTACTTCAGGGTAGTGCACTACATGATAGAACTCTTGCCTATTGCTGGTCCACTCATCAGCAGTAAAGGGAAAATATATGTGTTCACTAGATGTATAAGCTTAGCATCCAGGAACTGGTGGGGAATCCTGGTTGTTGATGCCTGTGACACACACATCATGTCTCCAGTTAGTCTTTGAAAAGTACCTGTAACTAATATTCTAAGGGCTGCGCATACCTTAGTTTCCACTCAGATGGGTTCCCCTTGGTTGGCTCTAGCTCTGAGTTGAGGTTAGCAGATCTTACAGAGTTCTTGTAATGTGTCCCTGTCAACCCTGTAGCACTCTACAATCCCCAGCTCATGTAGCATCTGGAAAGTTGCCCTTGGTCTGAACACTCTTCTCCTTCTCAGCCTAGGCCTACTGTAATCAGCCCCAGCAGCAATGACTTCAGCCTCTAGCACATTCAGGTGTAGAACAGCTGCAAGAGCCTCTAGCATTTTGTCAGTTAAAATTTCCAAGTCTCTACTCCAATATTGGTGAAGTATTGAAGGAAAATCAGAATGTAGGCTGTATGCATACTTTATACATGCATTTATTTATTTATTTTATTTTATTTTACATTTGTTTACCAGGAAAGTCAGACTGGAAAGAAGTCCTTTTACAATGTAGGTCCGGGGAGAAAAGCTTCACATCAAACATTATGTACAGTGGTAAATGTACAATCAAAAAATATATATCATGCAATGGTTTGTTCCAAGCAAGCTTAAATTACACAAAGTAGACTCTGGATGCCAGTATTTGGGAGAAAAGACTCACATTAACTGATTCAATCAAAAGACACATCACACAAGACATAATAATTTACACATAGTAGGTCCTGTATGGGAATATTTGAGTACTGTATAATAGAGATAGTAAGCAGTGAGGAGAGGAAGGTAGCAAGAACTAGAGGAGAGCAGGAAAGCATTTATGTCATGCAAGGACAGAGCCAGGATTGCAAGAGGTGTGACTTAAGTGACTTTTTGAGCAGTGAGATAGATGGTGCTGAAGAGATATTTTGGAGGAGGTTATTCAATTTCCTAGCAATGGTATGAGAGAAAAGAGCTTTCCCTGCAGTATTGTTGGCTTTGGATATACAGAGCAGGGGTTTGTTGGATGAGCATAGAGGACGGTTTGCTGAATATTGGTTTAGTAGTTGGTTTAGGGCTGTAGTTTTGTGGGGATTCTTTAGTATGTTGAAGGTGAACACTAGTTAGTGGTAACCAATTAATTGAAGGAGTTCTAACCACTGTAGATCCTTTAGGGCAAGACAGTGATGGCTTCTAAAAGTGGAGTTAATGGTGAATTTTGCAATTTTATTGTAACATGATTCTAGTTTGTTTAGGTCTGTTTTCCTGATGTGGGCTAGGATTTGTGATGCATACATTAGGGTAGACAAAAGGTGGGTTTGGGCTAGGGTGATTCATGCTTGAGCTGATATGAACTGTTTGTGTTTGTATAAAGTTCCTAATTTTTTATGTACCTTTTTAATGGTTTGAGAGATATGGACATCAAAGTTAAGATCCTTATCTATTTCAACACAGAGGAGCTTAGTATGGGGAGAGGGAGAGATTGTGGTGCCATTTTTGGAGGTGATAGTGAAGGAAGGAGGTGTGGTTCTGGATTTGTTGGTGGTGAAAAGAAGTAATTTGGTCTTGTTGGGGTTTAGAATCAGTTGGATATCAGTAATCCATTTTTCCACAGAGAAGAAGGATTCTTGAGTAAGCTTTTGAAGAGTGGTTATGGATGGGGCAGAGCAGATTAGGGTTGAGTCATCTGCATTTTGTATAAGTGATGCATGCAGGGTGGAGGTATGTAGTTTGTTGGTGAAAATGGCGAATAGTAGAGGACCCAGTATTGATCCTTGTGGAATGCCTATAGTAGTTGGTAGTAGAGGTGATAGTACACCTTGCCATTTAACTGATTGTTTTCTATCAGAGAGAGAGTTTTTGAACCAGGAAATAGTGGAGGGGGCAAAGGACATGGTGGATAGAGTGTCTAAAAGTAGGTTATGTGAGACCATGTCAAAAGCTTTAGATAGATCTAAGAATATGGCTGATATGAAGTTGTTGTTCTTTCTGAGTTGGATAACCTGGTTGTCAAAGGAGAGACGAGCACCAGTTGTACTATCGTTTGGGCAGAGGTCATGCTTTGTGAAGGAGATGAGGTTATGTGAGGTTAAAAAGTGCATTACTTGGCTGTGAATACATTTCTCCAGGAGCTTGGAAAGGGGGGATAGGATAGCAATGGGGTGGTAGTGTGATAGTTCATAGGAGTTGCTGTCTTTATGTATGGGGAATAATATATGACACTTTCCATAGACCGTGGATGTAAGCTTCTTTTATGGAGTGGTTTATAAGAATTGAGACAGGGTAGGCTAGAGACTCTTCAGCTAATTTTAGGAAATTAGTGGATAGACCATCTGCTGTGAGAGTGGTGAGTTTTAGTTTTGAGAGTAGTTTTTTAACTGTGGAGGTTGATACAGGTGAGAGTGTAAAGGTGGGTATAGTATTGTGGTCTATAGTTGGGGTGAATATAAAGTTATTGTTAGCTTGGTAGATAATGAGAGAATAGATTCTGTGAAGAGATGGGTAAATTGCGAAGCTATGCTGTCATTATTAGTATTGGTGTTGGGAGCTGGGGTGGTAGATTTGTCTAGTTTCAGAAGGGAATTGATCGCTTGCAGGAACTTTTGGGGGGTTTTGGAATGTTTGTCTTGGATACCTAGGAAGTAGTTTTGTTCATCCATTTTGTTTGTTTTTTGGTCTGATTCAGAAGTTGTTGATATTTTTGTCTATCTTGGCTAGTGTTATTATTTTTCCAGATCTTCCAGGCATTTTCTTTGGTTTTTAGTAAGGCTTTTGTGGTCCTATGTAGCCAAGGGGCAGAGTTAACTTTTGTTCTAAGTTTCCTGATGGGAGCTACTGTATTTAGAACATTCAGAAAAGTACTATTGAAAAACTCAACTGCCTGGTTTAATGCTAGAGTTTGTAGTGGGTGCCAGTTACATTGTTGTAACATGCTGTTAAGAATTTGTGGATTTACCTTGTGTTCATCTCTAATTTCCTTATGCAATATGGATGTGGGTGTGTTTACCTGTTTACGAAGGAGGAATGTGAATCAGTGGTCACTCAGTTCATCAGGTAGGCAGCCCACAGGATCATTTACTTTGGGGAAATTAACTAAAGTCCAATCGAGAATGGAACGTTTTTTTTTATTTTTTGAATAAGACCACCATGCGGGTTGTGTAATTTAAATGAAATTCACCTGTTTAGGATATAATTAACAGGATTTAAAACTCCAGCTGTGGTGCACAATATTGCACTCTATGCACCAATTCGCAGCAGAGCACAGCTGTGCAATATGAAAGCAAATCATGTAAAAATTGACATACATTCATCCCTATTGGCATGATATGTACAGAATACTCTAATTACTGATAACTGTACTTCATTTCTGTGGCCTACAATATCAGCACAGTATGATAAAAGATATCATATACTGTACTCAAACCCAAGGCTATCTGTACCCCAGTCCAATACCAAACAGCAGTCACCACAGGAGTAGTCAATCAAAAGCCTCTAACTAGAGGGACTTAGTAGAGGACAGCCACACTTACAGGGTTTCCATGATGCCCAGAAGTTCTCACCAGTATTGACTGAATGCATCCAGTTTCTATTTTTGGATGTCTAGCTTATGTCTGGTATGTGGGTGGTCTGCTCACACAAATGAGGATTGCATAATCATTGCCATTTGAATGAAGCAATGCACTGCACACACATGCACAAAAGACCTGATAAAATAACAACAGAGTTACCTGACACCCCCCCCACTGATGTCATCAACAGCCATAGTAAACATAAACTCAGTGTAGGAGCTTACATGAAGTGGACAGCCCTAGACAGTCCCTGTTTTTTGTAATTCAACAAATCTACTGCTTTTTTACATCATTTGTATAACAACCATGTAGACAACCTGGAAAGTACAATGATAGTAGCCATGTAAGCTAGGCAACAGCATGGGAACATGGAGTTAAAGACATAATGCAGAGTATTACTGTACCTGTTATGGCACTACATCATGCCCATCTTTTAAATTACATTTCTATTATTCCTCGAGTGTAGTGGTGCACTGCACAAAACTGTGCTAAAATGAAAATTATAAAATGTATAGTGACCTGATACACCCTGATTCTTTTGGATATCCTCGGCAAGTAAATGCATGCATAATTTTAGCTTTTCATGAGCATTCTGTTCCTATTTCAAGACTTCTACATGCTCTTGCTTCTATGTAGACTCCTGTACATGGAACATTTCCATGTACATTTCCAACTTGGACACGGAGCCTACACAGTTACATAGGGTTGTTGGATTGCTCCATGTTACATTGGTACATTAGTATATAATTCAGCTATGTATGCTGAAATTTTCCTCCCATGAAACATTCCTTTGATGAGCATGAATGTTCCTGATTGCACACCACTACACAGACTTTACTGGATATAAAACTCTCTGCGCCTGTGTTCGCATCATGCTGAAATGCAAACATGGAAAAAATTACCATGTAAACTTCATTGAATTTGCATCTTTATCTATGCTTGTTTGAGTACCAAATCTAAATGAGTAATGTGTGTGTAGTTAAGGGGTTTTGACAATTTTAAATCATAAATATCTTTTAAATTCATTGAATTTATAAAGTGAATTAAGTCTTTAGCTGCTGATGATATTTTAAATTTTTTATCCTTTGTAGAGTCTTTTTCTGATAAGATACAATTAAAATCTCCTGCCAATAAAATGTCTCCTTTTGAATATAAGGTTATAATATCTAAATATTTTTTTTTGCACATTTAGATCTAATTCCAGGAATCTAATATACATTAACAGATGTGCAAAACTTTCTATTGATTTTTAACTATTGCCAAACTTAGCATTCCATTTTAATCAGAATAGATATGAAGTACCTTAGGCATTATCAGTGATTTCTTCCAAAGTATGAGTGCCTCTCTTTTTTGAACTAAAATGCGACTCCACCAGAATTGAACATTTTTTGAATGATAATCAATCTAAATCCTTAGTTAACAAATGTGTTTCTTGTAAAAAAAGCAATATCTACTTTATTCCCCTTTAAATATTTGGTTAAACTACCTCTCTTAATTGGGTTATTCAGACCATTAATATTTACTGAGAAACATTTATATGCTGACATCATTAAAGCGAAACAACTTGAAAAAAATGTAATATGGTTTGATATCAATAACCTACTTCCAATCTTAACAAAATCTATTATGGACAAGTTCACTAAATTAAATACAAACACAACAATTATATGATATTTACACCTCCTATCATGGAATAAACTATTCTAGATTTGATTAACTAGCCATAAAAAACACTCATCACTATCAATATAACACTACCAACAACTTAGCCTATTTTTGCCACTTATATATATAAACTAAACAACATAATATATAAAAATATAAAATACACTCCTAATTTGTAACTATGTTTATAAGCAAACTCTAATATATAGTAACAAAACTACTATCTTAACAATATAACAATAATCACTAACTATAACATATTACCTGCATGAAATATTTATATTACTGTTACTAAAGCTATGTTTGACCTTTAGCTTCAGAATAATTTGTGTGTTTCTTTTATGACTCAAAACATGTGTATTATGTTTGAACTGCATTTAAAATAAGCAATAGTTCAATAGGACTGTCTTTTATCAGGTTCATAACTAGTAAACTAGCCAATATCTTACATTCAACTCTTTCCATCTCTACCGCACCCATAAGACAGGCTTATAACAATGCTACAACCAACTTATAGAAGTATTATACATGTTGTGCTATGTAATAAAAAATCATAGCATTTCATAAGTAAAAAATCTAAACATAACCATCCTACTGTTTTTATTAGAATATTGGCAATTTGTATATAAATAACCATCCAGAAAGACTTAATATTCCTGTATAACATATGCATTTAAATAATCTAAGAGGGATTTAAATAATAACATAGTGTCATTAACTCTATACCATCTTCCTCACTACTCAATTGCTGGTATCATGTATATTGCCAGACCGCTGAACTATCACATATTAGCCCTATCTCAGCTTTCACTTTGGACTATTGTAATGATGGCAGCTTTAATTAAGGATAAGAAAGAATGATTAAATTAAGTTCTATTTTACATATATTACACTCAATCTTCAAATCAAGTAAAAGTAGTTATTATGAATAAACATATTAACATAAGAAAGAACATAGAAAAGCTCCAGTATGTACTTCTTATGTAAACAAAAGGTCAAACTATACAAGCTTCAATAAGTAATGTTTGTATTGAACCAAAAAAAATATTATATGGGCATTAAAGACATTTCAGTATATAATTCAGATAATATCCATAAACTTCCTATTTATACATTTGTGCATTCTCTTTCTTATAGAGCTCCCCTTTACTACTAATTCATTATCAATAGCAGTAACTATGTCCAGCTAGTTTTATTATGGATTAGATAAAATTCATTTCTAAGTTTTCTACAAGTCTGGACACAGTTAATAACAGGCATTGAGTAAACTATTTAACCCCTCTTCAACATCACTTTAATAACAAACATCAAAATCAAGTTCTGCCGCATAAACCTTGACTTCACCATAGTACTCCATAAGGGAACTCTTTTTTATCACATAAACAATTTTTTCCTCTATCTAAAAATAAGCATAAATATAACATTTAAAAAGGTTCCATTGCTTTAAACTTTAAATAAAATATTATTTATGCAACTTTAGTAAAGAAATATCCAAATTCAAAATGCAACAGGTCCTACAAAAAGCATTCTTTTCTTGTCTTTTATATGTCTAAAAAAGGAAAACAAATCATGTTTCTCAATTTAATTTACAGTCCATTTGAAATCTCTGATGAATTAAAGGTTTGTTTTTACTGTCTGGTGCAACATTTCAATGCTAATTCTTCCTGTTTCTTTGTAATGGAAAGTTGAAGGTTGAAAGGTTGAATCACACTTCTGTCTCTGTGATGATCATGCATCTAAACTTCCACAGTTAAAGATGAAAGTCTTGCGGCTAATTTAAAACACTATTTTGCCTTAAAGACTGATAGCTGTGTGGGAATCTAATGGATTCAAAGCATCAAACTGAACAAACAGCTCATGGCCACACAAGATGAGCTGCAAGTAATGCACATTAGGAAAAACAAATAATTGGTACTCTTTTCACAGTAAAATAAAAAAACAGCATATGAAACTGCATAACTATCATTTAAAACATTTTTTCAACCCTGCCACCTCTATAATCAAGTGAAAGGCAATCCAACAACATTTTTTATATCTGCAAAACTATATATGCTTCCAAAACCCATATACTATCTTATATCAATTGAGTTTTATGACTACTAAACAGAAACCCCTAACAGAGTTAAATAACACATCTTATTAAATAAATCACATACACTGGACTTTAGATAAAGATATCTAAATAAAGTATTTAAACTAAATGAAAATAGTATGCATTTTAAGTTAAAAAAAAAAAAGAAATAAAGAAAAGGAAAAAAGTTTATTACTACTAAAACTGAAACAAAGTAATACAAGGCACTCTAATCCTTGCAACAGAAAAGCTTAATAATGCTCAAACTAAACAATTAAAATATATTTTATATAATGTATATATAGAAATTGTGAAGGAAAAGAAAAACATGACTGTTATTATTATTAAAAACAGTTAGCATTGCCTTGTACACTATCATTCCTCAAAAGAAGAATAAAACTTTGTTTCAGAACAATAAAGCAAAAACATAAATAAAATATATGAAGTTATCACTATTCTTTAAACTTTTTAATGTTTTTTTTTCGTTAGTTGTCCATCCTATTTATTTGCTTGTCTTTCTAAGCTGTGTAAGGACCAGTCCATTTCTTCAGTTTTATCCAAAAGATTATGTTTCTGTATAAAGTCCAAGGCTTCATCAAGTGTGCTAAAGGTTCTTTGTCCATCTGGAAGAAAGTTCTTGATTTTTGCAGGAAATAAAAAGTTGTGTTTGATGTTTGACTTCTTTAGGCTTCTAATTAAAGGAATGGAGGATTTCTTTTTGAAATCACTGAAGAAGTATAGTCATTGTCAAATATAACACTATTTCCTTTCATTTTTATTGAAGAGTTAGACCAAGCTATCTTTAATCCTAAGTCTTTGTCTAGAGTTCAAGGAAATTTAACGATTAGAGAGATAGGATTACATGAATTGTTTTTTGCAGCAGAATTATAGAGAGATCTGTGAGCTGTCTCTATGCTGAAAGAAAGTGATTTAGGTAAACTTAAAATGCTCACTAACCACCTGTTCAGAAATTGTAATATGTTTTCTCCTTCTTCTTTTTCTGGCACCCCATATATTCTTAAGTTGTTTCTCCTAGACCTAATTTCCAAGTCTTCAACCTTTTCCTGTAATAAGGTGTTTTGCTTTAGAAGAAATTCAACACTCTACAACTTGTCCATTTTAACTGAAAGATCCTGGATACTTGTAATAATGGATGGTAGTTCCTTTTTCATCAAACATTCCTAAGAGGAAGCTTAAGAGTGACTCATGACTGGATCTGTCTAGTAAATTTCTGACAGGATTATGACACAGAAAAATCACAAAAACTTGATTTTTCTTCAACAGAGAGCTAGTTTTTTATACACAGAATTTGTCTTAGAAGTATTTCCCCCCAAACTACAACAACATATTCCTGTCAGAATAACTGAATGAAGCAGAGCAAAAATCTTATGCTGCTAGCCAGTCACCATCTTGGCCACGGCCCACTAGCCTGCATTTTCTGTAGGATATGAAATCTAAAAATCAAATGTATGTCATTATTTAGTGATTTCAATTCTCAGTAATTTACCAGAAAACCACAAATTTTATGAGGAACTGACTAAAAATATGAGGTAAAAATCTGAGCTTTTTCCAGAAATCTGTATAGCTGAGAGGTATGACATAAACCATTTGGTGAAAGGGAAAAAGTCCTAACTCTCTATGTATAAATATTCATCTCTAATCATGGTACCGTTCTTCAGTTTTTACTTATGACATTTAATTAATCTTATCAGTTGGACACTCACTAAGAGGAAACTAACTACGTACCACTCAATGAGTTGTACCATAGTGTGATGCAGTAGTATATCCCATTCTTATTTACTGAGCGGCAAAAACTGTCCTCCATAATCCTGTCTAAGCAGTTTTACAAATGTGTAGAAAATGGGTTAATAAAGAATGGATAATACATTAGCAACCACTATGTTTTTTTTGAAAAATGTATTTTCAAAAAGTAATAAACTATTGAGGGATATTTGGTTTCAAAACAGGCTTATATCATTAGAACTTTTTTTTCTCTAGAATTAATACATGATATTATTTCTATTGTTACATCATATGGGTAATAAGTATAAAAATGACCATATATCTTCATCAGGAAAGTTCCTTATCTGCACCAGTTTCTTCAATGTGCAACATTTCAGCTACAGCTAGGGCCATCCTTACATATAGGCCTCATAGGCAACTGCCTAGGGCACCAGACGTCTAAGGCATCTTTCCACATTTACTTATTTATTTTTAAGCAATGAGACACAGTGTTTCTTAGCAGTAAAAAATACATAAATTTATAACCATTCCAAAACTTTCCTCTTAAGTAAAATGTGCCCGATGCAATGGACACCTTGGGGGGAAAGGCCTGCAGTAATCTTGATTATTCAAGATGCATACAATCTAAAACTTTCAAGTTTCTGCTCCTTGGGTGAGAAGGAGTAGAAAGCCTGTAACATTCCTGTGTAATATGAATGTTGCTTGGTATGACTATGAACTCAGTATAAAGAAGGAAGGTGACGTTTCCATCCCTGGTAAGGTAAGTTTTTATTCTATATGTAAGGTAAGGTAAGTTTTTATTCTATATGTAAGTTTTTATACTACTATCCTTCTCTCTAGGCAAAAAAATGGAACTCTCTCCCTCCATCACTGAGGACTATAGCTAACACAGATCACTTCAAGACCCAACTATACTCATACCTTTCCTCCAAATGGATATGTTCCTGCTTTCACCCTATATAAATCATACAGATTTTCTACACTAAGCCCATCTTTACCCCTTCACAAATCTACTCTCAGACTTCATTTCTAATTCCCAAAAATGATTTAGCCTACTCCCGGTTGACTGTAAAGAAGATGGTATTGCAAATTATCTAAAAAAAAAAAATGTTATGTTCTTGTTATTTTGCACTGTTATTATTATGTATTCTTACTGTTTGTTCTTATTATGTATTCTTACTGTTTGGACATTTAATTGATTGTACTGACTTTGGAGCTTTTCTCCCCGGGCCTCCACTGAAAATGGGTACTTTGTGGCCCAGTGGACTTCCCTGGTAATCAAACTGAAATAAATA
The DNA here is from genome assembly GCF_019279795.1 of Protopterus annectens. Taxonomy (NCBI): domain Eukaryota; kingdom Metazoa; phylum Chordata; order Ceratodontiformes; family Protopteridae; genus Protopterus; species Protopterus annectens. Next base: position 978,765,051 of record NC_056731.1, read on the forward strand.
AATAAATAAAATTATTTTGTTTTTTATGATGCTGGCAGTGATCAACCAAATATTTTGGGCAGCATAGCAAATTACTTATTCAGAGAAAGATCAGGACAAAGTCATGAGGTGTGTGGCAGGGGAACAAAGGCCCAATATCAGGGACAAATTTTACATTCTACAGTAATTTATATTAAAAGTTAATAAAGTAGCACATTTTATGAATCAATAAGCATTTTCTGAACAATAAGTATGAAACTCTAATTCCTAGCATTATTGACTTGCTGTAATCCTCAATAATTTACCAGACATATAAAAAAATAAATTACTATAGATATGGGGAAAATGTTGGGCTAAATTGGGGAGAACTGATAGGCATAGCTCTCAACTGTCCAGATGTTTTCAGTAAATACCATTTTAACTTTAAAATTCACACTTCTCTGTTTTATATTTTGATTGCGAACAGAAAAAAAAACCTGTATAAGTCAACAACCAGTACTTCATCCCCTTCTGTCCAGTTACCATGACAATGGTGCAACAATGCCTGGGAATGGTCCATGTGGTTTGTAGACAATGAGAGTTCTGTATTTTGGCTACTTTAAACTTTACAAATACATTAACTGAGCTTCTGACACCCCCTCTATTTTCAACTTTGTTTAGCCCACATGGAGTATCGAAAATTCCTGCCTGGTGGCTATTTTTCTGAGTGAAACAAATTTAACAGAGAAAAATGGGAGATAAATTAATTTTATTTTTAAGTTTTGAAGACTGCTGTATATACCAGTGGGGCACATCTTTAATTGAAAGCTTCAGAGGAAGCCTGTTATTGTAGAACAGTCAATACATCTTTCCTCACAAAAACTGTAGACTTCTATTTTGCAGTCTAAGTGGGTGTTTCTACAAAATGTGAAGTATGATTAGGAATTGTATGAGAAATGTACATATATTTTTTAAATATTCTGTGCAAGGATAGTTTGTGTTTTGTAGGGTGTGTGCAAAAGTCTTGTAATGTCTTTTAGTTCCTTTTCAGTGAGTAACTTACATGTAGTTTGTATAGCATTGGAGTAAAGACAGCTTTTGTCAGAGCCTTGTGCGAAGAAGAGACACATTTATTGCCATTGCAATTAAATCTTTATTAATCATATAACTAGGTAACCACTTAACTTGCAAATATCATGTTAAAGTGTCAATATTCAAATACAATCACAATATAGAACTAGGCCAAGTTATGTCTAACACCACTCCCCTGACATGCTCACTCATACTGGCACCCATAGGCACCATCCCTCTCAGACTTAACAGGCAAATACCATATTCATTTGCCAGCCATGTTTAAAAATTGTCACCAGGCAGCACCATGCTGGCTGCATCCACAACCCTTCCCTGACATACTAAATTATACTGGTGATCATAGACACCAACTCTCTATGTACTGAGCAGTACAGCACATTGCTCTAAGTATTGATCCACCAAACAGCCATTGACAGGGCCCAGGAAATTAGGAGGGATGTTAAGGGGGCAGGCCACCCTGCAACCACCCTTACAGCAGGCTGGGAAGGTGGAAGAACTGTCACTTTACCAAAGTGGTAAATAAAACAGCTAATACCTTTATCTATATTGTCTGCCTGGCCATACCCATAAGATCCTATCCCTTCCTTGGCACTTTCAGATAAATGCTTCTGCAAGCAAAATCCATTTGTCAGAGCATTGTGCCAAGAAAAGAGACATATACATACTTCAATTGAAATTAAAGCTTTATTAAATACATGACCAGTTAACCACTTAGCTTACAAAGCCCATGTTCAATTGTCAGTCACATTCAAATACCATCATTAGATGGTGCTATGCTGGGATGAGTCCACTACCACTCCCTGGCATACTCATCCATACAGGCATCCATAGGCATCAGCCCTCTAAGACTTAACTTGCAAACACCATATTCAGTTGTCAGACATATCAAGTACCATCACTAGATGGCAACAAGCCAGGTAGCATCCACTACCACTCTCCCGTCATGCCTAACTGTACTGGTACCCATAGGCACCAGTCCTCTAAGTACTGAGCTGTGTACTGTACCACAGAATCCCCACCAAACAGCAACTGACTTGCCCATAAAATCTGGGAGTAAGTTTGGGGGGGACAGACACTCCACCGCTGCCCAGTAGGCCGATTTACAGCCTGACCCTGATTCCTGGACATATCTCGGAAAGTCAACTGAGATGTAGGCAACAGACAAACACATGTAACAACAAACCATCAATTTCTTTATGGCAGACTACTTAAAAAAAATGAAAGCCTAAAAAAAATATAGTTACAAACATTATCAGATCATCTCCAATGAATAACTCTCTTTTCATCTTTATATAACCTTCTGCATCTGTTTTTAATATAAATTGCCAAACATTAGGTCAAATTTTGACCAAATAAAGCTACATTCATATTGAATTTATCTAACCAAATTCAGTCAAGTGAACTCCAGAAGGTGCAAATCAAATGGAATTCTTATCTGTAAAGTCCCAATGTTCAACAACACTGATCGATGTACAATGAAGGAGTGACCACCAGTGGCTATCCTTGTGCCTGTTAACAGAAGTACAAAGCTATAAACACATGTAATATTAAATGAAACAGAGGAACAATCCTCTTCATAACCTGCACTGATTTGTCCTTATTATCCAAATCAGATGACCACCCATACGAAACAAGTGTAATGCATACCAAATCAAGAGAACATTTTTGATTCACCAATGCATCCTACAACCACTCATTTAAATATTTAGGTGCCACATATCATCCAGATGACAGCCTAAAAACTAAATCTTGTAGAGAAGCCGAATGTCAAATGCTCCAAAGGGTATGAATCCATGGGCATAAATGGGGAGAGAGTACACATCTAACCAGACTTCCTCACTCTTACCATCTATTTCAGTTTTATTCCCTCCATATAGGAACTTACTTTGGGAAAAAGTCATATCTTGCTAAGGTAAGATTAAAATAAATTAACTAACCTTAAAGACACCAGCAGTCTGAAGTCTTGTTCAACTTTAAGAAAACTGACTGTAAGAACTGTTTATTCATATGACCCATGTGGCAATTCTAACTCTGCTCAAAACCCTCTCCCAGCCTTTTAGGATCCTACTGAAGAATCAACATTTTATAAAAATTGGCATATCTAAAACATTTAATATCACACTGAGAGTAGCCAAATAATAGTGAATGTTCCTAAATGCCTCCCTCTTGCAGCAATTAGACCATGCAAAATTAGCCACTTGAGAAGAAGACCATGTGGAATCCTGAGGGAGGAGTCCTGCACAAAACCTTTGAAAAGCCTATAAATTAGCCCCATATGCCATACTTGTACTATTAGCCCATGATTTTCATATGAGTTGAGTATTCATTCTTTTCCAATCAACCCTACGTGTGACGGGACAACCATAGGTTCTACCTAAGCATCCAGACCTAATGGAACTGTTAAATGAAAAAATGTGCACTCAGAAAAGTGTTGAGTTTTTATGCAACATGATTACTTTTAAGTGATAAATTAATTTTTAGACTGTACAGCACTAAATCCCTTAATAACCACTGCACAGAGATAGACTTTGATGATTTTTCAGAGAGAAAAAGAACCACTGCTTGATTACTGTGCGAAAAATTATTTTCTGGTTAGCAAAGAAATCTGCCCAAGCTTGGGTGGCCACATTGGTGCAGTGGTTAGCATTGCCGCCTCACAGCAAGAGGTTTTCCGGTTTGATCCTCGGCTGGGGTGCCTTCTGTGCGGAGTCTGCATGCCCTCCCTGTGGTCGCGTGGGTTTCCTCCGGGTGCTCTGATTTCCTCCCACATCCCAAAGACATGCTGCAGGTGGATTGGACAGTCTAAATTGGCCCTAGGTGTGAGTGTGTGTGTGTGTGTGTGTGTGTGTGTGTGTGTGTGTGTGTGTGTGTGTGTGTGTGTGTGTGTGTGTGTGTGTGTGCCTTCTGTGGAAGGTTGGGCGCTGGGCTGGCAACTTGACACCATAAAACTCCACTGCCAATCATGAGCAGACAAGGTGATCCACTGTGGTGACCCCTAACCAGGAAAAGCCAAAAGAAGAAACAAATCTGCCCAAGCTACCAGTACTATCCATGTTAGCATGATTCCAAAAAGGTAATATCCTACTTACATTCATGAGACAAGGAAGTAGTGCAAGGCTTGGAAAACAACCATTATTGGCAAAAGATTCACATATCCAGTCCTGCAGACCAATCTGTGAGCAAATGCAAAAATAAATAAAAAATTCATCTCTCCTGCCCCAAAGATGCATGATTGAAATCAGCCAAAAATACTTCCAAAACAAGTACATCTTCCTTGACAAGAATGATGACTCTAATCCAGTGATTCTTCTGCTTGCCCTCCCTTAAAATATTAGCAACAGATCTGGTTCATATGTTCATAGGAGGTTACTGGGCTAAAGACTCTAGAGCCCTTACAAGCCTAGCCAGTTTTACCCAGATTTTACCCAATTGTCTATCCCTAGGGGAAAGTTAGCAAGGGTCAGCAAGCAGGGTTTTGACTATTTTTACAGACTGCCTGTCCATAAGGGATATGGGTACCACCCCAGGAGTGAATTTGTGATTTCTCATTCATCTGTCCAGATTGCCTTGAAGATGGTCAGGGAATGGCTCTGCTCCACATGAATAGGAAGCCTATTCCTGAGGAGGATCAATTTCTGGGCGACATATCTGTTTCTCTAGCATGATCTATCCATGTCAGAGATTAGGTTTAGATCCTTGGAGTGGTTAACCCTCATGCAGTTAGTTTTGTGAATATCAGGGCTGGGTCAGAGATTAACTTGTAGGTCAGACAAAGATCACCCCTCAGTACTTGGTAGGAAACTGAATACAGTGAAGGGACTTTTAATCAGTCCACATGTGACATGTTGGTTATGCCCTGTATTTTTGGGAGAAACCTATGAGGACACTCCAGCTGTAGCAGGCACCTGGTGAGATACATGCCAAAGGGTGCATTGTACTCAATTATTGGTCCTATGAGGGCTGAGTACAATTGTAGTATGACATCCTTAGATCTGGATGTCATGTACTTATAAGCTGAGCCACATAGAAGGATATCCTCACCAATGTGGACACATGATAGTCAAAGTTCAGATTACTCTCTATCTCTGTACTCAGATCTCTCAACACTGGGTCCAGTCTTAGGGAGGTTCTATCAATGTTGCAATTTGCAGGGGCATTTGATTTCCCAAAGGGTATTATTATGCACTTCATCGCATTTAGTTTAAGGTCATGGCTCTGACACCAATCATTAGTCTGCATCAAACCTTTCTGTAGGATATCAACATTATTTGAGGAGTCAGTGATTGGCCTCAAATTGCAGTCATCAGCAAACTTGGTCAGCCAAAGGGTATCTACATTTGCCTTCACATCTGAGAAGTATATTTAAAACAGGAGGTGGCCCAGCACTGAGCATTGTGGTACTCCACTGGAGATTGGCCTATTGCTGAATGTGGATTCTCCCTCTCTAAGAACATGTGTTCTACACATGAACCATTTGGCTGTCCATCTGGTGAAGTAGAGGTTTATAACAATTTTTTTTGAGTTTATCTATAATACCCAAGTAGGGTATTTTGTCAAATGCATTGGCCAGGTCAAGATAGGCTGTAAGCACTGTCTTTCCCTCATCCACCGCCTTGGTGACCTTCTCAAAGAAGTCCACTAGATTGAGTAGGAAGGACCTGCCTTTGATGAAGCCAAATGAGTTAGGTCTAGAGTCTGGAAACTTCCTATGGCATTGTTAATCAGGTCCATAATAATCATTTCCATAGCCTTGTATCTGAGGTCAGTCAGACTTATGAGTCAGAAGTTTCCTGAGTCAATTGATCATTGCCCTTATGCAGAAAGATAGCTGTTGCTGTCCTCCACTCTACTGGAATGAAGTCTGTCTGTAGACTGTAGTTAAATGGAGATCCCAGAAGGTAAGCTAGGTCATCTTTCAAACTAATTAATAGGCATTCTGGGATTTGTGATAACTGGCATAGAAGTAGTAGGGGGTATTTATGGGGAGTGACTGGAGGTGATTTGGGGGTGAAATCTGGTGTTAATTTATCTGCCCACAGGTTTGCTGTTTCTTCTGGCTGATTATGGGTAGTGCCATCTATTGTGTTTCCCCTACGATTTTGGACATAACTAAAATGCTTTGTGGTTATCCTTTTCTTGGGAGACTATTTTAGTGTCTATTTAGCTTTTGAAGACTTGACTAGTTCCCTGATTTGCCTGTTGAGACTAAAGAGGGATTTTTTTTCTGTTGTGCTTCCTCCCACATTACTTCTAGACAAAAGTTTCTACCTTCTGTTGTATAGTCTATTTATGCCAGAGGTCCATCAGGGTGGCTTGTTTTTATGGCTAGACCAGTACTGCCATTTCTATACAGTTCTATACAGTTGTTTAAGTGATTGTACAAAGCATCCATGTATACTTCTGCATAGGCCACTTTGTTTTGAGGGTTAGGGGATATTTAAAATTACCTATGCTATCACCTAATAGGGGGAAATTTGCCTTAGAAAAATTCTTTAGGGTTTTAAGGTTTAATGGTGGCACTACTGTTACATTTATTTCAAAGGAGACTGCTTTATGATCCGAGTTTACCAATGAGGACATTATGCTGGAGGAGAGGAGTGCAATGCTCCCCTATGTTTGTGAGTACTATGTCAAGGATATTTGATCCCAGAGTGGGAGTGGAAAATAGCTATTCCAGAGCTTTTGCATTGACAAAGTCCAAGAATCTCTGATCCTGCATGTCAGTGGTCGTATTTGTTCCCCATTTTATGGAGGAGTTGTTAAAAATCCCCTGAGTAGTGTATTAGGCTGAATGGTAAGGGATTCTAGTAACTTCAGGTATGTGGTTAGTTTGTCATGAGTCATGGTTGAGGACCGGTAGCTAGCAATGACATGGTGGGAGATTTTTCCTATAGTTAGCTGGACATAGAGTAGCTCAAGAGAGTCATCCTGCTTGACCAGTCTAGATGTGTGGCTGCTTTTTATGTAAATAGAAGCACATCCTGCCTTCATTTTCTTCCTTTTCAAAGGGTGGTCTGAATGTGTGGTAACCTAGTACTGGGGTGATTTCCACAGCCTTAAACCAGATCTTTGTAACTGCTCAGACATCAGCATTCTCCAGGGCAAGGACAGCTTCCAGGGAATACTGTTTGTTAAGACTCTTAGCACCGATCAGTAGTTCCTTCAGTTTGGCATTAGAAGAATTTATGCTGGTAGTTTTTTTTTGTTTGGGACTACCTAAGAAGGGCTATATGGGGGTGGCTAATGCCTTGGCCCTTATTTGAAAGCCTAGCTGTGACAGGTGCAGACCATCTATGCCAAACCAGCTGGTCTGTTGATCATGTCATCCCAGACTGACAAATACTGCATCCCTTTGGAATGTCACCAGTAGCTAAGACAATTATTGAAATCAGTCATTTTCTGTTTGTATTGTGTTATCTTTCTTTGTGAGGGTAGAATGCTGCTCAGTGCAATGCTCACACCAGCCTGCAACATTTGTTCAAAGATTTCCATTGTGTCTTTCTTCATATAGTCCAGTGAGGTATGTCTCAGGTCATTCACACCCACATGGGCTATGACTGAGTTATACTGGTACTTGCAGTTGAGAGAACTGAGTGTCTGCAAGATCTGGAAAATCCTGACCCCTGAAAGGTAACTGATTGTAACCCTGTCTTTATCCAACCTGGTGAGGTGGGTGTCCTTGTGTCTCATGATAGGAGTCTCCTATGACCAAGGTGTGTGGCTGTATGGTATTTCACCTTAGGGGCTTGCTTGTGGAGACAAGGTGATGTGTATTTTTATCTTTAGTAGTTGGGGATAACTTGATTTTGTTTGCACGTGGTTTTTGAGGCAGTGTACAGGAGACCTCTGAGGTTTTGGTAAGTTACTTGTGAGTACCTCCACTTATCTGGGTTTATGTGTCGAAACCTTATTTAGAGAAGGGAAATGATGTGTATGTACTGACAACCTGTTTGTCATTTGATTTGAGAGTCATGTCTCTATTTCCTTAATGTATCTGCATCCCTCACACTGTGTTTTTTTCAGGATTAAATGGTTGTCAGTATACATGAGATAATTGCTACACTGCCTCAGGATGCCCATGTCCACCAAGGTGGCCACAGAGACAGGAGGAAAGTGTCTATCTATGGCTTTAGTTTTTTTTTTTTTATTATGCGTTTAACCATGGAGAAGAGTGGGGAGTTTTAACTGACCTAGGATGGTAGCACATGAATGGATGAAGAATGGGTGCTATGCTCAGTAAGAACTGCAGATATTCAACAAAGTGGTGCTGCTCCGCATACAACTCAGACTCTCCTAGAGCAGCAGGAGGACTAGGAAAGGTAAAAGAGATAGTTACTCTAAGGGAAATGTTAACCTGATAGCATCTATTCAGGGCACTGCTAACTACTGCTGCATGGAGAGCAGCCTATGACAAACACCAGTCTTATATAGAATCAGGCAAACACGTTTTACAATAGCAAGGACTACAGACCAGTCAGGAAAACACACAATAAGCTTTCAGCCAGCAACCCCCAATTCAGATTGGTTTATTATGGCACACTTGTACCACAAGAGTGCAGTCAGAAAACCCTGTTAATGTAAAAATGCTGGTTTTAGAGCTCAAGTGCATAGAAGCCACTCATTCTTGATACTACTACCATGGAAAACTAGCTGACAGACTGTAATATGTACTACAGCAGTAGTGGAAACAGCTCAGCTTTCAAACTCTACTAAAGTGTGAGAAATGTAAGAATCAATACAGTATTCTTATGAAATACAGTAAAAATTATAAGCAGAAGTGCAAAGTGATACTTATTTTCATTATTTTAGTAGCAGATGGCTTTAGACACAGCAGACTCAGTGTAAATTTCAGGCAGAGTAACCAAACCAAGACCACCTCTGAGCAATTGACTGGTATCTTAAATTCCAAAATGGGTAGAGTCTGAAAAGGATCCAGCATTTTTCTTGTCAAAACCTCTTTCACAATTAATGCCCTACCTGGAGCAACTGCCCTTCAAGCAAAATTAAGTAGGCTTAAAATCTCCATTGATTCCTACCTGAACCTTTTTCTTGCCCTTGAAATCATTCAAGGCTTTCTTCAAGCATATGAGCTTGTCAGCAGGTGTCCAAAAAATGAAACCTCTACATCTATCTCCAGCTCTAGAAAACTAGTGTTTATACTGGGCTAACCTGTTTGTCTGCCACAGCGGTGACCCTTAATTCTTCACATAAGAACAAGAAGGCTTGTAGATGTTCTTCCTCACCAAATTAGCCCTCCCCACTATTAAAAAGTAATCTACGTAGTGAATTGCAGTTTGTCAGCTTGTCGGGGGGGGTGATTTTTACAGCATCTTTTTAGCACAGTGCTGAACATTTCTGATGGCATACAGGCTACTGTGCATCCCATTGGTATCACAGTATAAAAACAAGCCCCATCAGAATAAATATGCAAATGAAGGCAGTCGTCAGTCTGAACATGGACTAAGTGAAAAGCAGTCTCTATATCCAGCTTACATAGCTATGGATCCTGAAATCTGCTTATTGCATTTATAGCATGATTAAATGAAGCATAACACACTTTGGAGTCTGCTTAACTCATGCTATAAATAACAGATGCCCCAGAGAGGAGGGACAAAGGGTGTATCATTCTATGCTCCCCTGCTTTCTTTTTTGCACTAACTCCACTGGGGATATACTAAAATTCAAAAAGGGTGGAATCTGAAAAGGATCCAGTATCTTGTCTGCCAAAACCTCTTTCTCAATCAAATTGTGAAGAATCTGCTTTATATCTATCAATGATTAGAGATTGGCTTAATGGCTAAGGTATTTACTTCACAGTCGCAAACTACACTATTCGATTTTCATCTTTGGTCACTGTCTGGTTACTGGATAGGAATGTAACAGTTTTTTTTGATTGATTGCCTAATATTTACTGGCATACAAAGCATCATCAGACCCAACTCTTATGGACCTCCTGCATAGCTTCAAAACAAACAATGGCAGAGTTACACATTCTAAAGATTCAGACCTTGACTGTGATATAAATAGCACCTGCTAAAGTGATAGGTATATACCACCGAGACTACCCCTTCTCTGGAACAGGCACCCCATCCATGTAAAGTAGATTTCCTCCTTTATCCAATTCAAGTGTAAATTAAAAGCTGGATGGAGAACTGGTAGTTCACCCCTAGTTTGACACCTATGTCTCCAATGGACACAGGCATCTTATAAATGATTAATCTCCCAGGCCCCTGGTTATACATGTTTCATCTACCAAACTCCTGCTTACACTACTAAGGGTACCAGAAATTGTCAGAGATGTAGCATGCATGTCTAGGCTTAAACAGGCCCCAGTGATTATTAGTCTAGTACATAATTATCAACTTCTCAACTTGTAGATATTGAAAATAGGAACAAAGGCCCTTGAAAAGTAAGAACATCCAGCTAAAATGCTGGACATTTTATTAACATAAAATATGAACATCAAATAGCACAAAACTATTCCTGCTTCCAGTAAAAATATGAGACACTATTCTAAAAGACATTTAAAAAACAGAGGCATGGATTCATTAAAGGCTACACTGAGGGCAACTATCATGTATGCAGTGCGGTGTGACGCGCACCTGATACCGCTCAATTTGCTATTCATTAAATGGCTCTACACTTAGTGTAGAGCTGCAAAGCAAAGGTAAACATTGGAATATGGTAATGACACCATAAATAGCTGAATTACATGTTAATTAACAAACCCAACATGGCTGAGATTCAGGAAACTGTAAAGCAATCGTATACACTCAGTGTAGCTATTTGCCTGGAAATCCAAAACTCTTCGAATTACAGCCACAATTATACTTAAAAAAGGGATGTTAGCAGTTGCTGCTGCCATGATTAACCTGTATATTTTTAGATGTGGAATTAGTTTTTGATGGGCATGACATACAAATATTTGTATACAAGAAAGATGTACATAGAAATAAATAAATATTTGCATTATAAAAGCATGCTTGCACCACATATTTTTAATGGGATTGTCATGGGACAATTTTTACGTATTGCAGATTGAATATAGATATGGGTAAATGTACTTTGCAAATAAATGAGACAATTAATGAACTCAGAGATAGACATTATGATGAAAAATTATTGCAGAATGTAAGCAAGGAAGTTATGCCCATGAGAGAAAATCAGGACAAATTTAGTAATGAAATAGTAGTAAGTGAACCATTGGGTAGATCTAATGGTGATGATATACTGTGTTACCCTATTACTTATAGTAGGTGTAGTGATCGGGTGAAGAAGATTATAATGGATCATTGGGGTATATTAAGGTTTTCTTTTCGTAACTGTTCCAACTTAAAACAAATGCTATGTTATAAGGACATTAAAATGGCCTCACTATCCAAGCAATCTAATAGGATGGGTACTTTTGCATGTCTTGATTGTTCTTGCTGCACTTCTAATAGCAATGACCATCACTTCCTACATCCTATTACACAGAAATGATATACATTAAAATGCTTTGCCACATGTGCATCCGTTAATGTTGTATCTCTTGCAACCTGCAAAATATGTCTAAGTTTTTATTTAGGTAAGTCAACGAGATGTTTAAAGGATAGAATAATTGAAAATATATCTTGAGATCAAGAAGAATGCTCCAACCAATGCATTAGCTAAACACGTTAGTGAAAATGGTTCAAAACATGTTTTTCATTTTAGGGTTATAGATATGGTAAATAAAAATATGGACGGGGGGTGATATGAACAACAAACTTGAGCATAAAGAATATAAACAGATTCTACATCTGCAATCTGATCACTCCCCTGGTATTAACCAGACACTAACCCTTAAACCAGTTCTTAAGTGTAAACATTGTTGCTTGACATGATGAGCATATTCAAATTGTTTAATTGGGTATGGATTACTATTGGCTATATGTTTTTTTTAAAATTAATTGTGATAAATGCATTTTAATTTGCACTGAGGAATGGTTGTTGTGAACCTGAAATTTTTGCATTTTAATACATTTTGTTTGGTATGTTGTTGAATTCATTTTTTTTTTTTTTTGTATTTAATTGCTCAGTGCTGGTTTATGCTTTATTGTTGAATTTCTTTTTAATAACTTGTATGTGCAACAAGTTTTAATTCTAGATGCTGTTGCTGTTACCAGACTTCTGCCAAGAAGAAGGAGGATGCTTCGACCCTGTTTGACTTATCATGGACTTCATGACACAGATATTGAAGAGTGATACTGAGTGGACAGAGAAACACTAGAGAAAATATGTAGCCTCTGCTGCCCTAACCTGAAGCCCCAGGGAAATCTTGGAGAACTCATCCCAATGGAAGCAAAGGTATATGTAGCTTTTCATGTATTAGCTCCAGGTGCATTTCAGAAATCTACAGGGGATATATTAAGGGTGTCACAAGTCTCAGCTTCCAGAATATTACATCAGTTTGAAAATGAAATGGTACAATATGCAAAGGAGCAAATCTGTTTCCCATGAACCCCACAGTTGAGATAAAAAAAAAACATGCAGGAATTTTATGCAATAGCACACTTCCCTGAGGTTTTTTGGGCCATATATTGCATGCTCTTAAAAATAAAAGCCCTGTGCTGTGAACAGGGAAGGTTGTACATCAATAGAAAAGGATAACAGTCTATAAACTGTCAGGTAGCCTGCAATGCCCAAGGGATCATTATACTGTCTGTGCAGGTAACCCAGGCAGTTTTTATGACTCACACATATGGCACACTTGTGAGCTGTACATGAGGTGTGTTAGTGGTGACTTTCCACAAGGGCATATTGTGGGGGGTGCTGGTTATGCCCTGAAACCATGGCTCCTGACACCCACGGGAAACCTATGGAAGCTCACTGAGAAAGGATACAATGCTGCCCACACTCAAACTAAGATTATCATAGAACATGTAATTAGCTTGCTCAGAACAAGGTTCCTGTGACTAATCACCTCGGGAGGTGTCCTCCAGTATGATCCAGCCATCACTGCTGAAATAGTTTCAGTCAACTCCAAGTTGTGCAATATCAATTGCAGGAGACATCTTCAGCAAGGACAACTAGGTGCAGAACCATAGTTTCCAATACCACAGGCAGGGCCAGAAGCACCATTAAATACAGAAGAGGTGTCTGAGAGAGACCGACCAGCTTCAAATAGTGCCAGCAAATGTAGGCATTCACAATATTTCATGGCTCTGATTAAGAAGCAAAGTGTAGCACACACACTGAATACCTACAAGAAAGTATAATGGTCTTAACACATACAAATGTTAAAAAAGATACCTGACAAGATGCACAACCTTTACTTAGCCATTCAATGGTTGTATTCTGTTAGCATCTGACACAGGCACCTTTTCACCCCCCCCCCAAGACTTCTTGCATCTGCATTATTACCACTGTAAGTCTGGAACCTGCATAGAAAAAACAATACAGTTTTATAAATGATTACTGTGTTATGCAACTTCAGATATGTCCCTAAGCTGATATGCACCCCATCTGTAATGTCAGTAAAATCTTATGATTGATGTTTGTAATACACAACTATGGATTTTGCTCATTCATGTGCATCAAGCCTTTCAGTTAGCCACTGTATATAAACCAGTGAACAGGTCAAGGATAGCATCATTGGCACAAGTATAACAGTAAGCAAGAATTAAACATTTACTTGGACTGCATGAGTAAGAACAGTAACAGAAATACAGTGAGGGTCCACAATTACAGAAACAGTCATGCACAACTGATTATGATTTATGATTAAAAGCATTTATTTTGCAATACATTTACATTAAAGGAAAGTTCTGAGTAAGCAAGCATTAGCTATTCACTCTGTGCATCAGACATATATGCAACCCAAAGTCACAAAGAAATGTGCAAAGGGCAAGGCACAGTTACCATTAGTTTTACAGTAATGGGAGGGAGGAGAGTAATCCTGACATCAAATAAGTGAGTATGCGCAAGTAAAACAAGAATTAATTCTTTAAGTATCCAATGTGTAGGGCTAGTAGAAAGATATGTTTGGCAATCAACAGCACTGTTTAGATAACTAGTGTGTGTGAGTGTGTGTGTGTGTGTGTGTGTGTGTGTGTGTGTGTGTGTGTGTGTGTGTGTGTGTGTGTGTGTGTGTGTGTGTGTGTGTGTGTGTGTATGTGTGAGGTGGTTTAGGCAAGTATTTGTTGAACATGTGTTTGTCAGCATTAACATAATCAATCACTATGCTAGCACTACACCCTGGCATTTTGGACAGGTATGATCTGTGCATGGTAGACAAGTCAGTTTTGCGTTCTTGCTCCCAACCATGAGAGTTGCCTTTGCTAGGAGATGAACTGCTCATTCTATGGCCCTAATTTGAATTTGAGGTGTTACCTGACTGTGACTAATGTCTGCTGGAGTAGCTGTCATCATGACTACATTCAGGGCTATGACCAAATGGCTAACCATGTCTGGGTGTAGACACCAGAATCAATGATAGAGTAGTGGATGTAGTGCCCCTATGGGAACAGGATATTGCATGGTCAACTTGGCTATCACTGGATGATGTAGCTGCTCTGTGGCCATGTGGATTGCAACCGTATTCCAGAAGATGTTTCATTTCAGACACTGCGTGATCTAGTGTTTCATTCATCCTGTCCATGGAGTCACCTACATGCTTCAGGCACATCAGAATGCACAATGTTTAGTACTTGTGCTACCTGTTCTGAGGACCTTGTTGAATGTGCCTGTGACTCCTTGAATGCCCTTCACATATGTTGTGTGGTACCTATTGACACACCAACATCAGAACCAGGGTGTGTAGAAGGCCTACTCCAAGCACCTCTAACAACATGCCTGTGTGGCACCTCACCCTCATGGTGGCTACAGGGAGACTCAAAACAGTTCTGCAGCTGGAGTAACCACATTGCCCTGATCAGCTCTGTCACACTCAACCTGTGCAATGTCTCAGTTTTCTGTGTCATGGGTAGTTGTAAGCATACTGACTTGTGTCCAAAATAGAGGCAGGGGATATTGGAGGCAAAACCTCAATGTCAGACTGTCCCTCTGCACCTCCAGACTGTGCCCATTTATTGCCACCATCATCATCACAGGCAGCCAATACTCTGACATCAGACTGCAGGAGTTCCACAGTGCCACTATCAGGGTCACCTACAATAACAATTAAGAAAAAAATGAATAAACAATCAAACCTATGATATGTGAGACAAATATTACAAATTAAAACATGCAATGAAATCAAACAAGTTTCATTTACACATAAATCTGCCTTTTGGATATTAATAAGAATACCAAAGGTATGCTTATCAAGTGCAGCTGGTCATTCAATTGCAGACACAGATGTACATACACACACACACACGCACACACACACACACACACAGATATATATAATTATATATATATATATATATATATATATATATATATATATATATGTATATATATATATATATATATATATATATATATATATATAAATATATATATATATATATATACATATATATATATATATATATATATATATATATATATATATATATATATATATATATATATATATATGAGACTACTTTGACCCATCAAAATTACATTTCAACGAAACATAAACAGACAAATTATTTTCTGGGAAAGTGCATTTTCACAAAATGCACTTTCACGAAATACAAATAAACCAAAAAAAAAAAAACCCACAACACGAACCACGTTTATGCAGGGGGACAAGCCCCTGCTACTTTTATATTCTCACTCCAAGATTGCACTACAGTGGGGAAAAGGGAATATTCCCTTATCCCTGCTGTGCTGAGATCTAAGCAACAGCCGCCATCACTGTACGCTTAGTTGCCTTTTCGCGAAAGTGCATTTTCGTAAAATACAAATTCCTTAGCTACACATATTACCTTTATATAGTGCAGATTCAGCCATCTCAGTAGTTTATGCATGTAAATGAGCTGTGAACTCATGAGTATTCATGAATTTTACAATCTGCACTAAATGCAGAGTATGTAAACATGGTGTGAGGACATACACGATGGCATGCACACATCTTGCCTCTACAAGGATGAGCACTGAGTAGTGTTATCTGCTAATTGATTGCAAATGTGAATGATTAGTCTGTCTGCAGTATCAATCAGTTTTTCACAGTCACTCCTCTTTCATGTACACTTACTGAGGATGTGTCTGAGAAAAGGGACTTACAAGATATTTTGTGGCAACCATTAACTGACTTAGGAGAACAAAATTACTAAAAATGCTATGAATTGTGTATGAAAACAGTTTCTGCCTCTGAGTACAATCTTGTGCAGTTCTAAGGAAATATATGAATCAATGAAACATATATCAACTCCAAAGTAAAGAACATAACAGTTGTGTTAGAGAAGCAAACGTATGGGAATGATGTTCACAAAATAAAAAGAAGAAAATGGGTACAGTGTTCCAGTTTTTCAATTTTATATTGAGCAGGGAATGAGTTATCTCCCTTGTTCCCAGTATCAAAGCCATGCAAATATCTAACTGCAAATTATACAGGACAAAGTTCAGAAATGGTTTCAGTTGCATAGGATAATGCCAAGTAATACTATGTCACATTTGGAGTGCATGTAATCTCCCTTCAATCTCCACAGTGTAACTATGTGGGGTATATACTGATAAAAATCTCAGATGTATCTTGTGAATTCTCTGCTGTCCTGTGGTTCTAATCCAGAGATGGTTGTGTTAGCATAAGCATGATAATGTTTAAAGAACATATGTTCATGTTGAAACACAAGAAAGTTTAGGAAATGTCAGAGCTGTACATTTTATCTACTTGTTACATAATGTTTCCTCTATTTCATTAGCATTTTTCATTTCTCCTTATTGTTTGCATGCCTCTTGGCATTTTGCACTCTGGACAGGCAGCAGTCCCTAGCAATGAACTATGATTCACTGCATAAGGAAAAAAAAAAAATTTCATTTAGATTGCTTTCTTTAGCGTAAACAAGCCTGAATCTAGTGTGTGGCTTCAGCACTATGGATAGTACTCAGTGAAGAAAAAGCACCTGTCAGGGACTTCTGAATACATATTTACACACATATTCCTTGATCATTGTGGTGCTGTTTAAAACTTAAATCTTCTCAGTATTGCTAAAAATGTGTGAGATACTGTCTATCCACTTTCACATTATTTGGAATGAACTGCAGTTCTGATAATTTGAGCAAGAAATTAAACTTTTCATGTGACAAAGATGAACGTGTCATTGTAATGTAGTTCTTCCTCTGGTCATTGATAGGTATACCCCATGACTGAATTAAGTTTTCCTTTTTGTCTTTTTAAAAATTACTTTTGCATTTGCTCTCTGCTCAGTAACATGCAAACATGGTTCACTGCCTAAGGAAAAAATACAAATTTTAATTTAGGTTGCCTTCTGTAGCCCAAAAAAAGCTTGGCACTGGTGTGTGCCCATCAACACTCTGCACTTTATATTTAGTCAGTACATTCCACTTCTCTGCTAACTATCTATGTCACAAGTTATAACTGAAGTGACTTTAAAAACATAAGACAGGTGATGCAGGGTTCAAATTCATTTAATTAATAAATTTACAGAGGGGATCTGAATGCAAATGTACACACATTTTGTTACATCACTGGGTTGTGTAAAATCAACTATTTTCAGTATTGCTAACAGCATGTGTTGTGCTGTCTGTCAATGTTCACATTATTTGTCTTTAATTACAACTCTGATAAAGTGTCCCAGAGATTGCATTTTTCATTTTGCAAGGAGATAACAGAAGGAAGAATGTATTACTGTAATGCACTTCTTGCTCTGCTCATTGCTAGCTATACTCAGTGAGTGAATTAATTTTCCTGCAGGATTTTTTCCTTTGTCATTTCTTTTTTCTGAATGCATTTTACACTTATGCAGCGCTCAGCAGCATACAGACATTGTTTGCTGCCCAAGGAAAAAAGTGAAAATTGTAATTTAGTCTGCCTTCTGTAGCACAAACATATTTGGTGTCAGTTCAAAGCCATCAGCATTCTGGATAGTACTCAGGGAATACATTTAATGTTTCATCTAACTTTCCTTGTGGCACAAGGTGTAAGTGCAGTGATTTTAAAGAATGAAAAGAAGTAAATTGTCCTGTGGCAGTGACAGTTAAGGAGCAAAATTTCACATTTTATTCTTGTTTTTTTTTTTATTGGATTCAATTTCTAGGTGGGGTGCTACCCAGTCTTAGAAGTCACTAACTCCTAACATGTTAATATGCTACAAGTCATGCCATGTTTCCTCCAAACAACCATTATTATAACCAAAACAATAAAGCATATCAGTGTTTAACAATGGAACATGTCTCAATATTATGAGCATTGCACATGGCCAAATCTCACTGCCATTTTTAACACCATCAGTGTTTCTTCATTTATTCATTGCCAGTGTGTCTGACAAGCCATTGCTGGGGTTTCAAATGTTCAAATGCAGTTGGTAAAGCTGTGCAACTTTGAGCATAAGCTGTTACATGTAGGATCTGAATTGGATATCAATTTATACCCATATTTGAAGCTTGACTGCTGCAAACATGGCTGGCAATTGTATGGATGCTGCTCCATTTAGATGGGATGCTGAGTCTTGGATTTTTTGGCACTCCTCTTGAAGCACTTCAGCTGGAGGCTACTACACCGGGAATATACAGAGTCTCAGTATAAGGCTGAGGCTTTGAATAGTTTGGCCAAGGCTGTCTCTAGTACAACTGAGGAGTTGACACCACTACAGGGACATGAAGTGGCACAAGAAGGACATCCTTAGATGATTGGAAGATGAGTTTAAGCCTGAAGACACTCATCAGCTGTGTAAGTATACTGACCCAGAACCTGTATATAATATGACATTAATTAGCTAGCCAACACTTTCATATATATTTTTTTATTTTCCTATTGTACAGATGTGGCACAGATAGAAAATTGTGTGTAAGTTCAATACCCAGTAACAGATGTTCATTATTTTACAAGCTACTATTTAGAAGATATTTTAATTTCAATACTGCATGACATTAACAATTCAGTTTTTGCAAATGCATTTATTTCTTTAGAAAGCTGATTTCTGATGTGGCACAGTGAAGTATGTTATTCTATGAGTAATGTTATACCATTGTGATTGATTTTATGATACATTGATGCCTTCCCATCATAATTAGATGTGGCCAAGGTGTACCTAATGTATTAGTCATCTTGTTGGATATATTGAAGTAATTAAGTAATGTGACATCTAATTGATCTAATTGATCAAATCTGTCTTTTTTATGTCCCTTGAACCTCACTCTCTTTTTAATACATTGCTGCTGGAAACAAAATGTCCACCAGCACAGGGTGGCAGACCAACAACTGGGGTTCAGCCAATCATACCTCCACAGGTGGCTGTCATGGCACTACCACAGGCAGTGTAAACTCTCTGCACATCTGGGTCACAACCAGTCAGTATTGCCTCTACAACTTCTGCCCTACCTGCTTCGCTTGTGTCAGGTGGATCTACTCTGCCTGCTGGTGCAGTGGTGCTCTCCAGGAGCAGTAGTAATGGAAGTGGATATTTTGTTGCCTGATCGGAGCTGACTGGGCTTGTGGAGAGCATTATTAAATTTGCAGGGTAGAAAATGTCCTGTATAGTATTGCCAAAATGATGCCCTGTCTGACACTGACCCAAGCTTCTGACACAGGAGACAGTGATGACAGTTCTGAGGGTGTTGACTAGATTCTTAATGTTCTCAAGGTGGACTTGCATGCACCTTTGAGGTCCCATAGCTGTGCCCAATCATGGTGTCCTCTAACCTTTTGTGTTCCTCACCATCCCTGTTTGTCTTGTTTGTCCTAGCTTTCCTCAGTCATGGTGTCATCCAACCTTTTGTGTCTATCACCACCCTTGTGTTTCTTGTTTGCCCTGTATATCTGTGCCTGCTACCTAAACTACCCTACCTACCTGACCCTGTCATTCCTAAACACCTTCCCAATATTTTTTTCCCCCACCAAAAAATGTCTACCTGTCCCACCAAAACAAATACACCCCATACATAGCTCTCCACTTAGCCTATGTGTTACCTTGACACACTTGATTTTTGCCAAATTGTCTATGCAACATCATTCTGTTATTGTTACCCATATCTGGTGCTGTGACTCTACAGAGTCATGAAATTGTGTGTACCATTCTACATTTATATTTTGAAGAAGTGCATAGCTATGAAGCTGTCCCTCCACGCTCCTGCAAATTCCAGTACTCTTGCTGCTTACCCTCTCCTTACTACTCCCATTGTCATCACTGTTCTATCAGCCTCCTCTTCATGTGTTTAGTCTTGTCAACAAGTAGAAACTCACACAACACACATGGATACATCAGTATTTGCACAGAGGCTGGCATAGAGCACCAATGCTGAGGGACAGTGAATGCCATTCTACTTCCTAGAGCAAAAACTGAAGATTTTAATTTCAGCCACAGTAGTCTGGTTACTTTGCACAAATGTGCTGAAATCTGCTGTGCTATAGGAATATAGAGTAAAGGCACTGCTGTCAAACAGTTACTCTAACAGTTCCTAGGCTGCTGGATGTAATGAACTAGAAGTTGCTATGTGTCCTGTTGAGATAATTCCCCTGTCTATAGACTGATGTGTTTGCATAATGTCATGGTCTCAATTGCTGCTGTACATCAAATTCTTATTTCATAGCATTTTATATTCCCATCATATTGTTAACTGCAAATGTTTGTATTTATCTCCATTTACAGTATTTCATTAATGTGCCATTTGAATAATTCAGCAAGAAAGAATTTGCAAAAAAACATTCAGTCTCTAACAGGTGAACTTCAGATAAATGTAAGTATCATTATTACCTAACACCATTACCCAGCTTATATCCTAATCTTGATTATGCTCTCCTACCCCTTCTTGCTCCCTAAAGCAAGACGTTTATTATAGAAAGCATGACAAATTAATAAAAAAGAAATAAGTAAGAACCGCACACCATGCAGATGGCCTTACATGTCCCCCCCAAAAAAACTTTTGCTATTACTCTCTCTCTCTCTCTCTCTCTCTCCATTCAACCCTTGTGCTTTAATATGTTGTCACAGTCCTTCAGTTGTGTGATATAAAGTGAGTGAAGTAGAAGTTCCTGTGTGGCTTAATGAGATAATGCTCAAATTAATAGACAATGTTTGCATAATTTCAAGAGTTCTAATCTGGGCATTAGCTAAGTGTTGATTTGTTAATACACCATTGTATGTGTAGTTATTGCCTACATATTGTTATAAGTCACCATTATCCTGCTTCCCTCAGAATCTACTTGGCCTATTCCTTTAACTCCCCCTGTCTATGCATATTCTCCCTTCTGTGTCATCAGTCTTTCTCCTCTGCATTTGCACAATGTCTGCTGCCAGTCACCAACTGGAACTGAGACTTAATGGAAGTACACAGCTTATGGCAAAATCTTGTGAGTTTTTACCTTTGACCCCATTGTGCTGGTGCCCTTCATACTACTTTCTTAGCTATGTGTATTCAAACTAATCTTCTGCTGACCAAGCTTATGAGTTGACTGTCTGTCATACACTTGTCGTGATAGTAATGAAGTGTAATACATACAGTGTCATTTTCTGCAATTTGCTGCCATATTAGAACTTTCTGAAGTAAGAGTTTGTGTGTGGTGTATTCAGATAATACTTAGCTCTGTAGATTTTTCTTAGAATATTGTCAAGGTTCATGACCAGATGTCCACCAAAGAGTTTTTGACTGTTTGGTTTCACTCCTGTGAATATAACTGTTGGCTGCACCTTTTCCTAACACACCATTATCATGTTGCTGTATTAAAGCACTTGGTCCTTATTGTGAAATGAATAATTAATATGATAAGGTCAACAGTAATATAGCACAAATATATGCAGCAATGAACCATAGAATAACTTATTATGTCTCTGTGTGTATTCCTGTCACTAACAGTCCACCTATTCCCACCCCTTCTGTGTCATCAAATATTCCAAAATGTTTTCATAAACCATGTTTCACACAGCAATACCATGCTTGGTCCCTTGTGTGTATCACATGCTTGGTCTCTTGCATGTATCACAATACACCTGTAGCATACATATGAGGATTGAACCACAGCTGTCATGGCAAATATGTAAATCTTACCTGAAACTTGACCATAACACACATCTATTCTGTATTTCATCATATTTAGACACAGTTTAAATTGCCATCAGCAGCACAATTGAACTTGCCAGCACTGTCCTTCAGGCAAGAGAGTAAAAAAGATTTACAACAAATAATTGTTTGTTTAGGTTTCACAATGTCTGCATGTCTGTATTGAATGTGTAAAACAAGGTATCTGGATTTCACAGTGATGTTGACTTAATTAAGTCAGTCTGTCAATGTATTTCTACACTCCAGTGGTTATACCTGCAACTCAGTTACAATGTTTGGTAACATATTCAGACATAATCCATCACTGTTCTTCTGAAGTGCACTGTCATATTTAGGAAGTGTCTGTTTGCGTTGTCAATGAACATTTTACAACTATGAGACAAGACAATTGACAGTGACCGTATAAATGTTTAATATTTCCATACAATAATTCCAGAAAGAAGTGGCAGGAATGTTTGATTGATAGTCCAGTAGTTTACAATTGTGATTGTCATTGGCATCTCAATGAGGTCAGCATGTCAAAAGTGCAGGCTGTGCCCTTACAACTCAGACTTTTCCTGTGGCACTTGCAGCTAATTCTGCATTGTATAGACTGTGTATGTAGAGAGGTAGGGGTTTCAAATACAGTACTGGGTAGCTAATGTGAGTGTGTTTAATGTCATGTACAAATGAGTCAGTGACAACACCCCTTATATAAACTTCCACTTAGGAGACATATTTTTACTGACAGAGGATTATCCAATAGATTTGTATTTTTCCAAGCAATAAACAATTTTGGAAACAGAAAGCATACATTACTCTAGCAAAAACAGATCACATAAAAGTGGTCATATGAGCACTGGCTTGTGATACTGTGCTCTCTAGGCTATTTATGTACAGATAGAGAAGATATGAATTAAGTGATGACTGACTACTTTGCATTTGTGTTTGTCTGTTGTGCTGTGTAGATAAGCTTGTAATGCATTTAGTATGTGTAGCTGTGTAGTGCTACTGGGCAATTCATTTACCTTCAAACATTTTTTGAAGAACATCAATATATAAAAGAATGGTGATGTCATCCATTCAAATGTGCACTATCACAACTGTAAAAGAACATCTTATGTAGTGATTATGATTAAGGCAGTGTTTTATGCCTTGCGATCTTAGGCAGTTTGTTCAAATCCAGCCATTACTCCTTAGACATACTTGTGTCAGCATATTTGTGACTGTGTAAATAGGTAACAATGCTGTCTGACAGTTATCTACTGTGTACATGTATAGCTCGGGATTCCTATTACAATGATGTATGCTCATTTTTCACCCATAAATGTTTTATTGGATAATGATGATGCCATGGCATGACATTTGGCTTTCCCATGAGAACTACTAATGCCTTTCTTGTGGTATGAGGACATGAGACTGTGTTCTGTATGCTCTTGACATAGTAAAACATGTTCATATCCATGATTATCCACACATTGTGCCTGATTACCATTCTACCATTACTGTGATAACTGTATTACACATCATATGTTTCTGGGTATAACTATCAGCAGGCAGCACTTGGTGAGAACACACATATAGAAACAGTATTTTTAAAAAATGAGAGGCACAAATATCCCCTGCAGCAATAACATGATGTCACTCTTTCAAAGACCAAACTATCTTATGACTGTAGCACCAGTAGCACTGTGGTGCAGTCATTCTTCCACATATCATGCAGCTTCTCTCATCACACAGCTGGGTATTCAAAGCCAACATAAGCCGACTGTAAGCATTGCATGTCCTACTGCTGTTATGCATAACTGACATGCACAAGTGTTATAATGTGTGCAATTATACAAGGAGAAAACTCCCCCAGCCCTTTTATCTCATAAACATTGCAACACAATCATATGATGCAGTGATTTCACATAGGTGGAGTCTCAAAGCTTTGTTAAGACATACACCATGGTGGATGTGAGTCATGCATATTCGTAGTTGGTGGATTTACCCTGCTGTTCAATTATAGTTAAGGGTAACATTCTATGAATCTACTGACATTATACAAACAAACTGCATAAATTTATTATTCTCAGTTTTTCCTTTGGAGAAACAAATATCTAGTCATTTTGTAACATCCTGGCAGTGAAACAGTTGCATATGTTGTGGTTTGAATGCTCCTGTGAAATATGCATTCATGATGACTTGTATAGTATATCTTCACAGATAGAGTGTGTTTCATATCTGGGACAATGGAATTGGATAAAACAGCTTCTTTGGCTGAGATACATTTGATATCGCAATGATCACAGTTGTGTGAACATTAACATAGTTACCTCCTTGTCATCATTCTGACAAAACGATATTGTACACTTTATCTTTAAATGCCCTTTATTACTTTACACATAACTTTAATTTATTTGTGACAAGATCCTTTGTTATATTGTGTGGCAGATTTACTTAATACTCTGTAGAGTGTGTAGTATGATAGGTTTAAATCTGGTAACATCTGTTTGTCACATAACTGTGTAAGAAAGGAGTAGTTTAGGCAAAGGAAGTATTTATTGCACAGAGGGTGATGATTTTTAAAGCATCAGCCTCCATGGCAGGGGATGCATACCCTTTACAATAGGTAAGTGTTGTAGGCCATTCAAGTGTGTTCATCATGGCAAACACAGTATGCCCATTTCTGTGATGTCACAGGTTGATACTCATCTTTCTGATATCTCTCCTGACATGTGTTTGATACAGGTTTGATGCAAATGTTGAGTATGTCATTGATTGTTCACAGGCATTACTTAATTTCCAAATAAGAATGCATTGTATTGACTACCTTCCTCCAAACATTTATGTATTACTGTAATTGTTTTCTTTACTCCTTACAGCCTTGTTAGACACATGAGGACTTACATAACATGTCTTCTTATTATGGTATGATACCAGATCTTCATGAAGTGTGATTGAGCTTGTGTTCATACACCGTCTTGTGTGTTTGTGTAGTTTACATGCTGTTATGCCAATGTTTGCTGTAAGGTCTTGTGAGCATGGCCAGTATAATCCTGTATTACACACGCTTTATTCAAAAACAGAGACTTTGAGCTACTGCAGTGTCATCAAATCTGTGTTGTCATTTGTCACTTGTGTATTTTGATCGCTATTATATTACTGTTTATAAGGCTCATGTATATAAAACACATGCTTGTCTAAGACATGTATAAATGTAATATGCCCCACTATCTATCATTGTGCAATGACAATTGTTAAAACATGTCCCTAGTGCATGACACAGCTGCTGTACAGTTCATGCCTTGTTAATACAGGGTGAAGTGAAGGATTCTGCATTACAGTCAGTTATCACACATACATTCCTTGTATATACATGTCATATTCAATGGCTGCATTGTATGCGAATGGACCATAATGTGTCTACTGTACTTGCTAAATATTATCTCAAGTCACCATGTTATCAACATTAATATCACATTTATTCCTCCTTTTTACAATTTTGCATTACAACTCTCTCACATATATTGCATGTCTGTTTTTAAGTTATATACATGGGAAAACACTTGGAAAAAGGAATATTAATTATTACCATCAATATTGTCTTCTTTCTACTGTAAATGTTTCTATGTGGCATCTTTACATTTGATTGCATTAACTGAGTACATTTCAGCTATTTACCCTACCTTTGTAATTATTTATGTATCCTTAACATTGTATTTTGTGTAATTTAGCCCAATTTCACATCCTCTGCATCTGTATGATTATAATTTACTTGCCTTTACTTCATATACGCCTTCCACATGTGATCGCCTAACACAGTTGCCTACAGGCAACTAGTTTTGTTTACGTCATGTGCTCCTGCTCTCCACACCATTACATGGCTGCCAACACTGCGGCTGGCCAGAAAAAAGTGCTCAGAAATGTGTAAGCATAATGGTCAGCATGCATATTTGATGACTGGTGCTGTGAAGAAGCCAGCATAACTGTTGATTAGTCCCAGAGAAAGAAGAGAAAATTATCGAAAAATATAAGCACAGTATCAAAGAGAAAGTGCAAAATCTGCAGACTTTAATGAACTGTATTGCACAATTCTGCCACACAAGGTCATTTATTTTTGCCTCAGAAAATAGGAAATGTAGGGTAGCTGCCCTCTGTCTTTGTACTATTACTAACATTAGTATGTTGTCATATAGTATAGTTTTCCTTTTACTAGACAGCTTCAAAGATCACATGTGATGTAGAGATTTCAGAAAACTGTTTGAAGTGGTAAATCAAGCTTAAAAAGAGGGATATACCTTCAAAAACAGAAACACCCTGTGAAGCAGTAAGCCAGGCCTAACACTAGAAATGTCTCTTCAAAACAGGGTTGTTGAGAGGACTGATGTGCTCTTTTCATGTGGCAGACGTTAGATTTCTACAGAGGGAGAGGAGGTAGCTAATTATTTTGAAGAAAAAACAGAAGTAAAGCCTAAAACAGGTTGGTCCATTGCCACCTTATTTGAGTTAACTTGGTACAATTAGGAAACTACCTCAGTCTTAATTGGAGAGTTGGTGGGACTACCTACACTGTTGATCGAAACGGAGCCATGATCCCTACATGCTGCCTTACTGGTCTGTTTAACTTCCTACATACTCTTAGCTGGCATTTGCCCTTCAATCTTGCCACACTCCATGCCTTTCAGCTGGCCATCTTCAGACCAGCATTTAACAGCAAGCAGGCTTACCCCTTTCCACAAAAGGAATAAGATTGGTTAATGATACAGGCTAAACAGAAGCAGTGACCCTTATTAAATGCCCATCATGGCTTAAACTTATACCTTTCTTCTGCACTGGTTTAGCAAGAAACCTGATCTTGCCTATCATCACACTTATCCAAGAATTTATATATTGATTGACCACTTCAGATTGCACAGAGCTTCCAAATCTTTAGGTCATACTGAAACCATGCCAATTCCCCCCAGCATGGCAGGTAAGCCTCCAAAATGATGAGATAATATGTCAGAAGGGGGAAGGCATGGTGGTCAATTATTTTTCATTTCTCCAAGTCTTTTGGGTTTCTAATACCATGATAGGAATGGGCCCCATTCCTAAGTCAAAGTATGATTAAAGTTCATGAAATTAGTACTGTTTCAATATTTGATGTTAGTCAAAAGTGCTCTTCGCACCACCCGCAATGTGCCCAGTAATGACTCCTTATGCAATTCTTATGGAGTTACATGTATCAGTAACATACCTAAGTACAACAGTAAATTCTTTTTATAAGACTGGTTGCTCCTACTACTACTGGAACTGTCTGGCTATCTTTCTTCCACATTTCCTTAGTTTCTGCCTTCAAATCATGGTATTTTATGACTTTGTGTGTCTCTCACTCTGCATGTAAGACACTGTAGTCACTAGGTGTAGTGATTTCAATAATCAGTGCTACTTTTGTCTTCTTTTCGTGGACTATTATATCTGGTTTTCTTGCATTTATTTTATGAATTGTTGGTAATGGATGATCCCATGTGCTATAAACTTAATTTTTCTATGATGCTTTGTGGCTCATGTTTCCAGTGCTTTTCAACTGCTTCAATATTATAATGTTTGCACAATCCCCAATGCAACAGTCTTTCCATATTATTATGCCTTTCAGTATACAGTCCTTCTGCATTAGAATATAACAACCAGCAACTAGATGTTCAACTGTTTCCAATTATGTTTTACCAAACCTTCATTTGTCTATTTTTTCATGTGTTCAATGGACTTTGTAAACCAATGTGTACATAGTCCAATAGCTTGGGCCACCAGTGTTAACCTTTCATCTTTTGGTTTAAATTCACCTCCCCTTAACCATTCCTGTGTTTGATCCTGATCAACATGAGGTTGTTCCAAGAGTTTTTATACTTGCAACTATATTTATGCATTTTTCACATTTCTTCCCATCTGATCCTTCATCTTATATTTGTTCTTTTGTTTTATTTTTTTAGCACATTCAGGTGCTATCTGATTTTTTTATACTTCTGGAATGATTTCCATTCCCATTTGACACCGATATGCTTTTGCTAAACTAAGCAGGGAAGTCATCTTAGACTTAGGGGGGAATTCAATAAAGCCTACACAGAATGATTTTCCATGTAGGCATAGTGGCATGGCCCCAACAAGGAAAATGGCAGCTGAGCAATCCAGTAAACAGAGCAGAGGGGCATACATGAGCGTGCGAACATGGAAGTGTCTGTGAAATGCAAATCACCTTATAAGCAGGTGAAATCCATGGAAATCAGGGTGATTTGTGATATAATAAGCTGCACAGTACTTTTGTAGAAGGCGTGTTGGTGTCAATAATGTACATGGAAAGTAACCGTGTACAGAAATGAAAAAATAAACAGGGGCTGTAAATGCCGCCCCCCAAAAAAGGTTGGATATTGCAATGTAGGGATAGAAATGGCCAAAACTTTGCCCAGTGAGTCCAAAATGCAATGCAAACCATTATAAAATATTTCTTTTTTAATACACATATTGCGTTTAAACAGCGAGCAGCAATGCGCAAACATGCTGTTATGCAAAGAAAATGTATATATTAAAATGTTGAAAAACTGAAAATAACATATTTGCAGTAATACTGCATTATGGTGCCCTCCATGCATAGTGTGCAAAGACAGGTGTCAGTGTTTGCTAAGGAGGCAGGCTTTGGAGTAGTGACGTATCCAGGGAATATGCAAGGATCTGTATGCAAATGAGCTAGGGTTACTGAATAGCAAACATGGGCCACTGTGTCCACAGATAAAACCCATGTTGGTGTCAGTAGATCAGGTAGCTGACATCAAATGGGGGGTGTCACGCTGTGTTTAATCGGACTGGAGCTCAACAGTGCCCATTTGTGCTCAGCTAAGCACAGCTAAGCAGGGGGGCATGTCCAGTGCTGCTAAGCTTTATCTGCTGGGCATGTGTTTTAGCTGGTTTAAGCTATGCTGAGCTTGCCCATGCATGGAGGTGTGTCTAAGCTGTGGAGCACTGATTATACTAGTGCTGTGGGTTTGCTTGCTGCACCCCAGTGATTACAAGTGAAAGAAATTACAAAAAAAAAAAAAATACAAGGAAATAGCCTGGGAAAGCCAATCAAGTATAAATGATGGACAAGCCTGTTCCATAGACACTGGGCCATTCAAAACCTTCAGTGACAGACCTGTCAGATGGAATGCATCACAGTTATCCAATCACATGGTCTGCATTTGTAGCACACCACTATAAAGTATGCATACACCCTTCAGTTTGATTTTTCCCACATACTCGGCACAATTGGAGTACACAGTTGAAAGTTTTAACTGACAAAATGATAGGGGCTGCTGCTGCTCTGCTACATCTGTATGTGCTAGAGGCTGAGGTTGGTGCTGGTGCTGATGCTGACAATAGGCCTAGACTGAGAAGGAGAAGAGTGTTCAGGCCCAAGGTAACCTTTCAGGGGCAATATGAGCTGGAGAGAGTAAAGTGCTACAGGGTGGACAGGGACATACTACAAGAACTCACAGAGCCTTGCTGCCCTGAACTCAGAGCCAGAGCCAACAGAGGGGAACCCATCCCAATGGAAACAAAGGTATGGGTAGTCCTTAGAATACTAGCTACAGGTACTTTTCAAAGACCTACTGGGGACATGATGCGGGTCTCACCGGCATCTGCATCCATGGTAATTCACCAGTTCTTGGCTGCCATGCAAACACATGTCAGTGAGCACATATATTTACCCCACACTCCTGAGAAGTGGGCCAGCAATATGCATTTCTTACACCATGTACCACACTACCCTGAGGTACAAGGTGCCATAGACTGCAATCATGTCCACATCAAAGCACCACCTGGAGAGGAGGGTAGAGCCTATGTCAACCACAAGGGGTATCACTCCACCAACTGTCAGATCATATGCAATACCCAGTGCATTATCATGAATGTGTGTGCTGACAGCCCTGGCAGTTATCATGCCTCCCACATCTGGCATGCATCACAGCTGCACAAGATGTTTGATGGGGGGGGCAGCCCATATGGCCATCTACTGGGGGATGCTGGCTATGCACTGGAGCCGTGGATGATGACATCCATCAGAAATACACACACACCTACCAAAGAACACCATAATGAGGCACAAGCACAAACTAGGAACATCATAGAACATGTGTTTGGGCTGCTCAAGTCATGGTACCGCTGTCTCACTATATCTGGTATAGCCCTGCAGTACTGTACAGTCACATGTGCACACATGTTCACAGTATGTGCCATGCTACAAAATATTATCCTTCAGAAACAGCTGGGGCAGGAACATCACAGGAAAGTGATACAGCCCCCCCATCACTCAAAGGACCCCACAGCCACAGGGGGACTCGGAAGAGGAAACCCCTTAGCCTCTCCCTGTAGGCAGACATAGGTGTGCCCAGTATGCTCTAGCCATGACAAAGAGGCAATACATAGCACATGCACTAACATCCTATGGACCTGGAGACTGACACCTCACTCCAACTCACATACATTAAAAGGATGTCAGCCACACCATGCAACCTGTACCTTACCATGTATTGGCTGTGTTCTGTATGCATCTGCCAGAGTCAGTCCTGAAGCACTGTGATCTCAACTGCTGCAGGTACAAGGGAAGTCACTCTTCTTTACAACAAAGTATGGGGTACTAGACCATGGCAGAATATGTATGGACCTGCCGCATGTATGCTAGGGAATGGAGTGGGCTACTAGGAAACCAGCAGACAACTGACAGCTATGTGGGACAACAAGAGCTCACTGCCCAGTACTGGCCACCCCATAATATGCAGTACGTCCCAAGGCAGCAAAACTCACTGCACTATGTGAGGGAAATGACAAACAGCAGGATTATAGGACAGATGCATGACTGTCAATGCTAAAGTCACCTGCCCCTAACACACCTGTGTTTCCATACAACTGCAGTAACATTATGTTTGCAAGGTAATAGTAGCAGACCACACAATCCCAGGGCTGTCCCAATAACCTTGTGACATGTCCCATTTTCACAATATGCAGGGGTCAATGTGTTTTGTATGTCTATGGTTGATAGTGTCAGGAATTTAACTGCACTGTCTGTTGGCTGTTTTGGCTTAGTGGGCTAAGTACATTACCATGGCTGATGGAGCTCCTATTTCGAGACTGACTGTATCTACTATTTTGCATGTGAGATACACCTATGGTAGGAGATCTACAAACTGTCCATATGTCACTATCTGTTACTGCAAGAAAGCTGGACAAAGCCAGATTCAATGCAGGGACAGAGTGCCACAGATATGGACAGTACAGAACTCTGAGTAACCTAGGCGGTGGCTAGTAGAACAGCAGGTGGTAACAAGTCAGAGTAGCAGCAGGATGTCAAGGCCATCATGTAATGCGTCAGTACTTACAACATGTCAGTTTGCACCATCATACTTCTCAGATGAACAGAGTTTCATAGAATGTCCACAGTTTTGCCTCATATTTCTGGTCTGTTTTTCATAACATTGCAGTTTTCTGACAAACTAGAGGCAAATCAGTTAAGGCTGATGTTAGAAAATAACAACAAACATTTGAGATGCAGACTTCATACTCTTCAGAAAAAAATCATGCTAATATGAAAGCTGTTATTTTACTAACTGTCTAAGTTTGTAAGAGCAATATTATAGCAATAACCCACGCCTGGGTGTGGGTAATGCTGGATTTACCCACGGTTGGCGTGGTTTACCAAACAAAGCCAACCATGGGTAAATCCAGCATTACCCACACCCAGAAGTGGGTTATTGCTATTATACAATGGCATTATTTAAGAAAAAAAATAATTACTTTTCTTAAATAATGGCATTGTATAATGCCTCCTTACTGCCCTTCCGCAGCTGTCTGGTATTCATGAGTTCTGATGTACTGCGCATGCCTACGCAGTACATCAGAGCTGTGGGCAAAAGCAACGGAGAAAGCAAGATCTCCATTGCTTTTTACTGTTTTGCTATGTTAAATGGGATTAACATAGCGAGACAGCTTTAAAATAAGCAACGGAGATCTCCGTTGCTTATTTTAAAGCTTCGCTATGTTAAACCCATTTAACATAGCGAGACAGGTTTAAAAAAGCAATGGAGAAAGCAAGATCTCCGTTGCTTTTACATTGTGCTGCTATGTTAAAGGAGTTTAACATAGCGAGACAGCTTTAAAAAGCAAAGGAGATCTCTGTTGCTTTTTAAACCTGTGTCGCTATGTTAAACTCCTTTAACATAGCGAGACAGTTTTAAAGACTTATACTAATGGAAAAAGTCCAGGCGACCGGACCTTTTTCCATTAGTATAAGTCGATTTACAACATGCACGCTGACCAATCAGCGTGCACGTTTTGGAATATTAATGAGGGGGTCATGGTATAATAAATATTTGACCCTATTTTTGGGCCTGTGTCCAACTGCTATATATGGCTTTGTCCAGATTTCCTGCTCTAAGAGGTTGAGAGGTATGGGTACCTTGTAGCATTATAATACCAATACAACAGAAACTGTCTAAATAGCAGAGCAGACGTATGGGACGCAATGCTGGACATCCTGAAAAACAGGTACAGTCAGAGGTGTGAAGTCTGTAACCCTGTGTGTAGTGTTATATCTTGTACCCCAGTCACAACATACCTACAACTACATAGAGCTGCAACTGTGGACAAAGCCAGGAGCAGGAGCAGGACAAAGGACCAACTATAAGGAGAAGGATGAACTACTGGCCAGACAAATGTAATAAGTGCAGAGCAGAACAGGTTGTGCAGTAACATGGGTTCCCTGCTGTGTATGGAGTCAGTAACTCAAATATCTGTCAACAGTTCCTCACGTCTATAATTATCTGCCACTGATATACCAAGAAATCACATTGCTATGTAAAACATACCAGACATATGATGAAAAACCAGTTCAGTCTAATACAATCTGTACACACCCTAGGTATGAGTTAGACACTATGGCCAGCACATAGCTGGGGAATCCCTTGGGCCTGATTTCAGGGAGGAACTGGACTGTGTAATCAGATGTAGCAGCCAATTGGCTGTAACACACATAATCCTGGACTGGAGTACAGGTAGGTCTGGACTGGAGTCCTTTCTTAAGTACTGACAGTCACACTGGGCATGCTCCTACACTTAGCTAATTTCAGCCCATGTCAGAAGCCTTATCTGCCTATAGAACTGAAATGTCAATGTATTTATGTGCATACAGACAGCTGTGTATACTGCACTGTCTCTCCCTGTCCCCATCATTCATGATTACCTATACCTATTAGTATGTAGCACATACAAGATATATATGTATCTGTAGAGTTTTATAAACATACATATATGTATATATATATATATATATATATATATATATAGAGAGAGAGAGAGAGACAGAGTGAAGGAGAGAGAGAGAGAGAGAGAGGCAGAGAGAGACACACAGAAAGGTATAGAGTGATGTAGTGCTGCAGCCACTTCCAGACCAATTGTTGCCATTGGTAAGTGCAACTACTATGGTGAGTTGTAGTGTGTATTAGTAGGTAAGTAGGGGTGCTGATCTCAGATCAGCCACCTTGTGTGTGTAGATATTCCACATACAGCAACATATACACACCCGACAGGCATATGTCTGTGCAATGGTCAATCATTTTGTGGCCCTGTGACTAGTGTCTTCCATAACAGTGGCCTCCCTGCCAACAGCTGCTGATGTCATCCACCCCAACAGCAGTGTCAGACACACTCCAAACACATACGCTCTGTGGTACATGCAATATATACATAGCACTATACTCTATACAACTAGATAGGTATGGGTTATAATCCTAACAATGGCAACTCTGTGAGTGTGTGTGTGCATAAGTATATCCCCTTGCAGCAGTGTTTCTATCATGAATGTGTGTCTGCAATACTAATACATTTTAAAGCTTGTGCCTACACGTTAACCCCCAAATTGGCATACTTTACTGGGCCCGCTGATGTCATCCACCTTAGAAGCACATTCAGACATTCTCTAAACACATAACCTTAGTGATGCATGTGATAAGTATGTAGCACTATAATGTATATATCTAGATAGGTAGGGGATCCAATTCCAACAACGGCAATTCTGTGAATATGTGTAAGTATATCCTTTGCAGAAGTGTGGCTGTCTTGCCTATGTGTGTGATGGTTATACATCTTTAAGGACCTATTGACCCATTGACAGCCTTTCTGGGTCTTCTGATGTCATCCACCTTAGAAGCACAGTTAGACACTCTCCAAGACCATTATCTTCATGGCGCATGGGATAAATACATAGTACTATAGTGTATATACTAGATAGAGGTTCTACTGTCAAAACTGGCAACTCTGTGAGTGTGTGTGTGTGTGTGTGTGTGTGTGTGTGTGTGTGTGTGTGTGTGTGTGTGTGTGTGTGTGTGTGTGTGTGTGTGTGTGTGTGTGCAAGCATGTACCCTGTAGCAGTGTGGCTGTCTTGCCTGTGTGGGATAATTATGCAATTTTAAGGGCCTGTTAAGCTCACCATTGGCAACCTTTTCAGGGCCTACTGATGTCATCCACCTTAGAAGCACAATTAGACACTCTGCAAATGCATTATCCTCCAAACATGTTAGTACCGTGGCACATGCAATAAGTATGCAGTGCTACATTGTATATAACTAGATAGACAGGGTTTCTACTCTCAAAACTGGAAACTCTGTCAGTATATGTGTAAGCATATCTCCTCACAGCAGGGTGGCTGTCTTGCCTGTGTATGTGCAATGGTAATACAACTTAAATGGCTTCTGAAAACCTGTTAACGCCACCAATGACAACCTTTACAGTGCCTGCTGAAGTCATCCACCTGAACAATAGTAACAGATACTCCAAACACACATAAGATCCATGGTGCATGCGATACATATGTCATGCTATATTATGTCTAACTTGATAAGTAGGGGTTCTACTACTAAAAATAGCAGTGTGTGTGTGTGTGTGTGTGTGTGTGTGTGTGTGTGTGTGTGTGTGTGTGTGTGTGTGTATATATCCCCTTGCAACAGCGTGAGTGTGTTAGGATTATAACCTGTTTCACTGTGCAAGTTGCAGTCCATGTTTGGCCAACTCTGTCCTCTGAAAATAACTAAATCAATCCAAATGTCCTGAGCATAAAGAACAACAAATATTTCCTACATTATTGTAATAGTTACATAAAACCATAATTTTACATCAAATACACCTAAATCTTGTGAGAAATAGCATAGTCTACACAAATGCTACAATCATAAGCTGTAATATTTAAAACAAAAGTGAGGTTCTGTCCATTGCACTCACTGTGGGTATGGTTTCTCCTGCCAACTGTCACATTGCTACAAAAAGTGTCCCACATTGGGCATTTAATCAGATGGCAACTGTAGTCTGTCTTGCCTATGTCTGTGCAACATGTAAACATGTTAAGGCCCTGTGAGTAGCTGCTGCCCCTAAATAACCCACATGTAGCTAGGAATGAATGATACCTGCCACCACCTACATTTGTAGGTACTGACCAAGTGTGTGGATGAGTGTAAGTTGGGTGCTGTCTGTCATTGACTCCCAATACGTTAGCATACTGCAAGATGGTCTTACATCAACTATGGACTGTTGCCAAGGTCCTGGACTCAAGCTAAACACAAAACAATGTATCATCACATCAGTTGGCAAAGACACGGCCCCACTGTTTAACACATCAACGGCAACTCTCTAAAAACACAACCTGTGATGAGACACCTGGGAACTCAGGTTAACATTGTTGCATTCAACCATCATGTAGAGGCAGTGGTCAGAAAAGCCTTGTACATGGTTCATCTCATAGGTAAAGGGATTGCATCCATTAAAAAGGTGGCCATTACCTCTCTACACTTCTAACTCCATACCCCAATATTTTACTACAATGCCCCATTTGGTATGTACCTATCCAGACATCTGCACCAACTGGAATGGCCATGGTAATACCTCACAAAGGTAATCCATTGCCACCAACAACTGTCTGATGTAAACAGGATCAAATCACTATTGCTCCACTTGGTATCAGACAAGTTACTCAGAGCTGGGCTGTGTCATGCCTATAAGGCAATGTTGGACATTGCCCTACTACAGCTGCCCCATATCCATAAGTCTAACCACCTCACACATTATCTGCATGACAGGCCTAAATCTGATACGCAACATCAATACAACCTGCTGGTGAGACAGGTTTCTCTCCCAGAGGCTGCCCTGTCTAAAGAAAACTATTCCCACACATGTCAAACAGAGTACCATGCTGACCCTCTTCAAGCACAACTGCGATGAGTGGATGGGAGACCACAATTGTGTCCCAGGGGCCCCATCTATGTCCTTTACTGACAGGGACAACAGGTGCTGACTGATGTTTCTTTCTGGGGATAAAAATAATGGCTAGCCTTGTATGTGCCCCAAGGCCATTACTCTAGTACCCTCCTATGATCCTATGAACCTATGATCTTACTAAACTCCCACGTGACATGTATCAAGAGTAGCATATTGTGTCACAGGGTATCCATGCAAGATTATGTTGTCTACCCCTATTGTCCATGACACACTATTCTACACATATGCACCTAGGTAAACATCCACATATACAGCCGTACCATGGCAAAGTCACATTTCTGCATTGCCACCATGCCATCCTGAGATGCTGTATTGGCACCAGCTCTCCATGGCGTAGACACACAGACCCCTGGAACAGAAACAGAAATAGGTGAGGGAGACAACAGTCAATCAGCAATGCTACCATCAATGCTGTATCATGGAACAAAGGAACGTACACTTTGATGTGTACTCATGACACATGCCAGCATACAGCACCATACAGGGCATAACACTACTGCACTGCAAACTGTCATTAAATGTGCTATAGTCACCCTGTGCATCAGACACATATTTGCATGTCCCTGCATCGATGGTATGGATGACCGGGATGTGGCTCACGTATCATCACATGCACAAGTTGTGGTGTGTGGTTGCCAAAGTCCTAGGCTGTGCCATACAGTTGACATTGTGTGTGTGTGTGTGTCTGGAGAGGTGCTGGTCATCTGGGCCATGGAGCGGAGATGTATATGTCTGTTGGTGACCTCAATGTGACAGTGATTTGTGAGTGTGTGTGTATACAGTCAAGCCATGTGCTAGCCCTACACGAAAGTATGTTGGACAGCTGTGGACCATATATGACAGAATGTACAGCTCACCATCTCTGGCCATGAACATGGGAATTGGCTCTGCCAGGAGTGGCACTGGTACCACCATGCCCAGGGTTAGATGTGGGACTACTTGCTGATGATGACTGGTGTCTGCTGGGACCATCTCCCTCTTGCCATGTTGTGGTGTGGACAGCAACCTCTCTTCTGTAGTGCTGGTGGTACTGCCACTACAGGACCATGACTGTGCATGGCCATATCGACTCGCAGCTGACAGTGGTGCTGACCTATGTCCACGTGTCTGATGCCCTATTCCTATCACATGTTCCAGCACAGACAATGCATGGTTAAGGACTAACAATGTCTCATCCCACCGTCTGACCACTACATTGGTGAAATAATGCATGGCATCACCAATTATGTGGATGGTGTCATGAATGCCAGAGTGTGATGCATCCATGATCCTGAGCATCCATCTGGTGTTGAATTCAGAATGTGCCTACACCTCCAAGATGGATTGAAACATGAGTTGAGTGACTTGTGATGTGATACCTGTGACATGCAGCAGTCCTCCTTCAAGCCCCCCTGTCAATCTGCCTGGCTATGGCTACTGTCTACATTCGCAGATGCCATAGTTGCCACACTCTCCTGTTTGATGCAACCATTCTCTGACTGTCCAATATCTGTGGCGCAGAGGATTAGGTATGTGTGGGCATACTGACTCTGTGTGGGGACATTGGGGGAGGAAATGTGATGTCAACCCATGGGACAGATTCAGCCCTCAACAACCTCACTGTTTCCTCACTATGGCCACAATCATCATTAGAGTCCGATAAGACACTGACATCAGGTTGTGAGGGGGACACACTCCAACCCTTATGGTCAACTATGAGGAGGAAGACAAGTTGACTACCTTTATACCTGCACTATTATGTCTGCTGACACACACACACACACACACACACACACACACACACACACACACACACACACACACACACACACACACACACAGGTGAGGAGCTACAACAGCATTATACATATCACAACTTATTACTGATCTCATGCACAACACACAAGCAGACCACAACAGACACTGACAAGACAGGCCCTTAACAACATGCAGTCAAACTATGTCCAGTTAGTATGCACCTGTGAGATAAGCAACATATCAGTGTATGTGTTGGACCTTGAGCCAATAAACAGTGCACCCGTCTCCACCATACTACTGCCACCTGTATAGTAGACTGCATATACCTTCACAAAAATATGTACAAATGTGTTACAACTCCTGCAAGTATGCTACTGTGATTACAAATTGAATGCACTGCAGTGAACCCTTCCACAACTGAACATACAAGTATTGTACTATGGCTAAGCTGAACAGTTGTGTCCATGACAAACTGGCAGCCCTTACCATTCCTATGGTATAGATGAGCCATTACAAAACAGTTTCACACTCACCAGCGACGGGATGTTGGACTCTGGCCACACCAGATGTACCTATGGAATTGTGGGAGAGAGGTATTTCAGCAAACACAAATGTGGCACTGGTACAGGATAATATGTGCGTATACCAACATGTACAGTACAAACCGTGATACTGCCTACATTGCTGATAGTCTGAGTATGTGTGCACACATGTGCATTACAAAACCACCCCCAATGCAGATTGACCTGACATCCATGTACAGGTATGCAGAGGCTTCCACTATGACTGCTAGAGTATTAACGTTATGACTACAGGAGGCTTATCTGGCTGCTCCTCTGTTGTGGTAGCTGTGCCACCCACCTCCATGATGTATGGGGTGATGGATGCTTGGGAGCTGGTCGCTGAACTCAGGTTTGCAAGGAACTCCTCTGTGGCTAGGAGTGGTTAGTGTGTTGCAGGACCTCCACCCGTGCCAGCACACTCCCTGGCCACAGCTGTGGTCGTTTGCTGTGTAGCATTTATCATATTGGCGGTCAGGTGTAAGACCTACTCATAGTTTCTGTCCTGTAGCCTGACATGATTTACTGATGCAAGAGGGTCTTCCCACAGTGCAGTGCATTGCTCTTGCTTATGGCAACTCCTTGACAACAGGATGGCATGATGCAGTCTGAGGCCGTCAACTATGACTTCATTCTTGGCTGCAGAAAAAGTTGAGTTCCTCCATCTGTACATTACTTCTGAAAGACAAGAAAGACAAGAATAGGGGAACATGTTACAGGACCACATACATTGCTCTTCATTATGTACACACCATGCACATCCACATTTGTCAGCACTGTCGTGCGCTAACTCCCACATCATACCCCGCCACCTCTCACCACATTATATATGTGGCTATCAGCAACACAGTGGCAATACATCCTGCATTTCCCTCCTCATTCTGCTGTTTCTTGCTACTTGCTGCATGTTCTCTAAGGTAATCCAATGCATCCTTTCTGTTGCACCTATTATTGCTTGTTTATAGCCTGTCTACATTTTATGTGGTAGTGTAAGCCTCCTACATTTCTTTTAAGTACCTAGGCTATAGGGCCACCCCATTGGTCTCCCTGGCCTTCCTTCCTCAGATTCAG
Organism: Protopterus annectens; assembly: GCF_019279795.1. Lineage (NCBI taxonomy): Eukaryota > Metazoa > Chordata > Ceratodontiformes > Protopteridae > Protopterus > Protopterus annectens. The sequence continues at coordinate 978,804,896 of NC_056731.1, forward strand.
ACAAATATGGCTGAACAATGTCCTACAATTTCCTCTGCCAGTCTGATTGATATGGACATCCTGACACAGTGTAGCAACTGCCTCATGTATATGGACAAACATCTACAACCACCAAGGAACACAATTTATGAGAGATGCAATGACATTAGGAACTAACAGTCCATGGTTGTTCCCTCTCCAGCCCAAATATCTGGCAACAAAAAGGTTGCCAATACAATCAGTAGACCTCACACATCACCAACACCTACACAACACACACCCACATATGTGGGGGTCCACAACATAAACATCCCCAAACAAATGAGACCTCCAAGACAAAAACACATACAAAATCCACAGCCCTGTACACCACATACCACACATAGCCACACACCTGTGTCTCACAGCCACTAAGGCATCACCATAAATCAACCATATTAGTCATAGCAGACTCCATTGTGAGACACACAGAAGTGCATGTCAACGGGCTGTATATGGAAAAGGTCACAGTTACTTGTATGTCAGGTGTCAGAATCTGTCATATCCCATACACACTGCTGTCTCTCAACAACAGTTACTGTTATGAGTCTGTTGTAGTCCATGTTGGCGTGCCTGACCTTAGACATACCTCCCTGGACTATATGATGTGACACATGATTGAGCCCGCTGAGTATGTGTCCCAGGCAAGTATGTCTCTAGCATTAAGCAGCAGTCTGCTATCTCCTAGAATGATGCCACAATACAATCAGAAAATGATTGACCTTAACAATTGGCTTGGTTTTTGGTGCCATTCCAGGGGGATCCAGTAGCTGACAGCCTGAGATGATATGATCAACAAACCATGATGCTTTGCCAGAGATGGCCTCCATCTGTCTCATCTGGCCTTCAGACTTCTGGCCATGGTTCTTGTCACCACCATAGTGCCTTTTTTAGGAAAAGTGGTGCGGTTAACACTGACAACAAGAAACTGTCAACAAATCACAAATTGAAGGCCATGCTGCTAAACGCTAGGAGTCTGAACATAAATCTCCACCCATTGCAAGCAGTGTTAACCCTGGAGAATGCTGACATAAGTGCAGTGACAATCATATGTTTCGAAGGTGCAGAGAGCATCCCAGCCTTACATGGTCACCCATCCTATCATACAGTCAGACCCCAAGGTGTGGGCAGTAAAGCCAAGGGATGTGGGGTTTCACTATATATGAAAGACATACAGACCTCCAGACTGGTCAAACAGTAAAACACACAGGAGACAAACCAGGTGCAGTTAACCATTACCAAGATCCCTATTCAAATCCTAACTACCTACCAGCCCCCGCATGTGACTAGGAATACCATTCTGCCTATATAGACCTGTTCAACTCTATCACGATTCAACTATGTACTCTGATCCTGCGTGACTTTAAGTACTCAGAGATAGACTGGAAGAACTACTCATGCCAGTACACAACTGCCCAGAGATTCATGGGATTTGCCAATACAAATACCTCAGAACTGCTAATTGCTATCTGCATATGAGATGAAGATCTCTGGGAGTTGATAACAGTGACATGGGTAACCACTGCAGCATCCCTACAGTATCATCCTCCATGGTAAAATGAAACATAAAGTGGTCACGTTTGCAATCACCATCTCCCACAATACCCATCTAGCTAGGGTCAGACATATAAACATCTCCAAAGTTGATTACGGCCTGCTGAATGATGGTATAAACAGCTTCACAGCCTCCTCCTCCTCTGTAGTAACTGGCACCAATATCCACAAATATACCAAAGCGCTATACATGCATTTTTATAGATGCATGGAGTCAGGTATACCCAAAAGGACAACATCATCCTCTACAAGGATAAGTAAACCTGTGTGTTGGACATCTGCAACAAATACACTCTATAACAAGAGTGAAATATTGCTGTCCAAGACCAAGAAGGAGCAGGTGCCCTATGTGAAGCAGTGTCTCCTTAGCCTGTACAAGCAAATAAGAGCACTACTGAAATCCTGCAAAACAAACTCTGAGCTCACATTGGTGACATCCACTACAGACAGTTAGATACCCTTCTTCACATATGTCTACAACCTTAAGCAAAGCACCCAGACCTGCTCAGAAGTGCTGGTCAGGGATGCCAGATATACAAGTGCTGTTGATATACTAAACTCGTTGCCTGACAGAGTCATGGAAAGCTTCAACTCTTATCCCCCTTGTCAGTACATAAGGACAACCCCAGTCCTATCCCTCTTATATCTAGGGAACAGGTCATCACTGGCATCTCAAAGTCATGGAATACAGCCTCCATGGGACCCGATCACATCGCAGGATATATCCTATATGACCTCAAGCATGAACCTGCAGCAGCATTAGGCACTGTATTCAACCAAAGCCTAAACACTGCCTTTGTCCCAGCTGAGTGGAGGACACTGAATGTCATCCCTTTACACTATGGTGGTGCATCCACCGATCTGGCATGGTATAGACCCATCAGCCTAACTAGCCCGATCTGCAAAGCCATGGAACTGATTATCATGAACCCCATTAACAAGGACACTGGCAACCTCCACACACTTGATCACAGACAGTCTGGCTCTGTCAAGTAGGAATCTTGTCTGTTACATTTGATTGACTTCTTTGACACAGTCTCCAAAGCCATGGATGGGGGGGATAGTGCATACTGTCTAACTTGATCTGGCCAAAGACTTTCACAGTATTCCCCACTTGGCTATAGTAAATATACGCTCTCAACTAGGCATCAATTCATATGCTACCAGATGGGTAGCACACTGGCACACTGACAGTGCCCACCAACTCAATATAGGGGAAGCCACCTCAAGCGGTAGACCTGTAGCTAGTGGCATAACCCAAGGTTCTGTCTTGGGGCTCCTGTCATATGTGATATCCTCTTCTGAGGTGCTGAGCACAACCAGTGGGCTATGGCTAACCACATTTGCAGAAGACTAGATGCTGGGTGCTGTCACCAAATCCCCTAGTGATGTGGACATCCACCAAGAGGGTCTCACGCAGACACACGAGTGGTGCTAGACACATGGCCACAGGCTGCATATGATAAAATGCAGCATCATTCCCTTTGGGGAGAGTGATGTTACCACAAATGATCACATTACTAACAATGCCCTAAGCATGCAATCAGTAGTGAGGGATTTGGGCACACAGGTTGATGGCACCATGACATTTGACCACCATGTTGCTTCCTTTGTAAGGAAAGCCTTCTATATTGCCCACCTCATAAATAAGGGTATCTCATCCAGGGACATGTAATTCATAACATCATTGTATTCCTCCCTAATAAGGCCCATTATTGAGTATAATGCCTCTTTCTTCATGTACCTTACAAAGCACATGCAGCAGCTGGGGAAATCACAGAGGTTCCTCACCAGGGAATATCAGGGCCTCAAACATCTACCATACACAGGTAGGCTAAAAGGCCATCCCTCTACCTGGTTTCAAACAGACTCCTTTGAGGTGACCTCTGTGTGGCATACAAGGTGATCATGGACTCCACCTTGATGGGACTGCTGCACATCTGCAACTCAAGCTTCAGTCAAGTAACCCACACATGTGCCCTCAACCTGGTCTGTGACATCAACCAGACTTGTTGGCAGGTCAGATGTGTGTCCCAAGCACTCAACTAGTTGTGGAATGGACACCCTGTTCACATTAGGCAGAGTACATCTTTACCATCTTTTTAAGCAAAACCTGTATAACTGGATAGTAGAAACGACATACACCCTTGGGATACCACCTGTGTCCCTGTTGGACTGGGGCATTGGGTGCTGACTTGCATAAATATGGCCTGAACTCTGAGCTAGGCTTATGAGGGCCTCAGGGCCAATAGCTTAGTAACCTCCTATGATCCTAGGTATACCGATTATTGTCCAGTGTGCTGTGACAGACTGTGTTGTCATGTCTCCACACCCATCATTGAATCTACTATTGTATGTCCTCTATGGGTGACATCCCAGTACCATGTCATACAGCCACCATCCCACAAATAAGTCAGTGGTACTACAAGTGCATGGGGACAGTCCAGCAACACGTGTGTGCCCCAATGACAGACAGCACTGCAAACATGCTGTGGGATATCCTCCCTGTAGGTGTCGAACATCTGCAGTACACAGATGTTTGCAGAATGTGTACATGTGCCTGATATATGTGGACCTTCTGCCAGACAAATGAGGATTGTGGCAAACAGTTGGGCAATACATAATGGTTGTTTTCAGACTGTGGGTAATCTGTCTGTCACATGCCAGACCCCTCAGAAAACAGTTATGGTACATTAATATCTGGTACTGTATTTATTCCCTTATGTTGTATGCTTGATATGTACACTCTGTCGCTGAGGCCGGGCCTGTGTCCCCCCAGTACTACTGGCTATAACCTGCTGTCCTGCTGTAGGGAGTCAACAGGCATGCTAGGCATAGCTCTCAAGCGATGGCATATGTATGTGGAGTACACAGTGACCTAGCCAAAGTACAGCAGGAACAGTCAGGGACACATGCACAATGTTTGAAGTATGCCTGTGTAACATTCTCAGACTGAGAGGAGCTGACTGACAGTACATCATGTGATATACCAGCTGTATCCAGCAGCACTTTCTGTCACTGTTGCCTAATACACATTTGAATAGCATTCATACATGAGCCGGCCATTATTGGTGGGACTCAGAGGGCCAGAGCTGTGATCTATGCCACAGCAGACAGAGCCAAAAGGGAAGTCATAGGTGCCAGGCAGCTGAGTAATAGCAATGTGTCATTTCAAGATATGTACTACAGACTACTGTTGTAATCCCTATTTCCCATAACTGCATCCTCCCATCTGTATCACATTACATGGGGACTTCTATTACCTACCTGGTACAGTGCTGCTCTCTTTTATGTGCATAAATCCTGTAATACCCTGCTTATGTTCTCACTGTCTGTCTTCATAAAGAAAATCACAGACCTGTTTACCACAGGCAGTAGCTTGCCTTTTGTAGGTAATGCTCATAAGCAGGTGAGTGCCTGTGCACCAGTCTTTAGCTCACACTTGCTAACTGCATCCAGAACAGCTGGGTTGCAGTTTCGTTAGCCAACAGCATGGCACCACAGTGCTATATTTAAGGTCTGCATGTAGGCCTTGGCCCTTTTCCTGGCCTGTAAGATGTACATTATTGTCCGAACCCACTCTGTTCACCCTGCAGGCTCACCCCATACCCTACCCCCAATTCCCACCCACCCCCATAGGTCCTACCCTTATACCTCCAATGCCACACCCCCATCCCTAGTCATCCAATCACATCCTCCTACTCATTAAAGTACTAATTACTGTACTTCCACTCACTTACAGATACTCATTAAATTACTAAGTACAAATCATCCTATTTACATACTTGACACTTTAAGGTAATAAGATACTATGTGGATCCTCCCTTCTACCATCTGATTTACTATTCCTTACCCCTAGTAACTTATTTACATTTTCCTCACTATACCCACACCTCCCATGTCTAAACACACAAAACTATTTATCTTACATGCACTCTGACCTTTACTATCTATACCCTATGTCCTAACTAATTTCAAACATCAAACCTTGACAAACTATAACCATCCCTTTAAGCAAACTTCCCTAACAAATCTAGCACCTTCTCTAAACCACATAAATATTACACCAACACCCACCTATCTACTGCCAAAGTTTCATCGTTTACTCCACATTAACTATAACCAACCCAAAAAAACACAAAACACATCCTGTAAATTCCTGAATATCATACATATAATTGACAAACTCAAACTACTAGATGGTGAAATTCATCTCAACCCTGGTCCCAACACCACAAGCACCACTAACCCCCATAAACCAAATCCCTCTACCTCTCAAACCCCTACAAGAACACCTAACTCTCTCCTTATAGCACACCTCAGTATACAGAGCTTAAACAATAAAGTTGCCCACCTCCATGCCCTCTTAGATCTACACTCCTTTGACATCCTTTGCCTAACAGAAACATGGTTAAAACCTGTAACTCAAGACAAAGAAATCACCCCACCTGGATACAATATCCTGAGAATAGACCGCAAAACCAAAAAGGGTGGGGGGTAACAATACTATATAAAACAGAGCTACAAGTTACATCATTAGATGTGCAACCACCTTCTATTAATAACACTGAAATCCTTATTTTTAAACTCCAGATCAACACCTGTAAATCCATCTATATCATATGCTCCTATCTCCCTCCAGGTAATAAAATCAACACTCTTGAAAATATCCTTTCCTGGCTCTCAACTAACTTCCCACAGTAAACCATAGTGCTGGGTGACTTTACTATTGACTAGAACACCTGCATCTCAGCCAACCATACTACCCATATAAACCTTTATGGTTTTTCCCAAACTATTACCTCCCCCACCAGGATCCATAAACCTAACAATAAAGAAACTACTTTAGACTGGATACTAATAAATAGTCACCCCCTCTCATATAAAGTTGGTACCCTTCCTGATGACATCAGTGACCACTCACTGACAGATATAATCAGGCAAAAGATCAATACTCACAAGTCATCCACATATAGAACTATTCAATCCAACAAAAACTTTAACCCTGTGAACTTCCAAACCGAACTTAAAGCATGTGATTGGTAACCCCTAAAACACCACCAATTAGAAGAAGCAGTGTCTTACTTTAATGCCAAATTCTTACAAATCCTGGACTACCATGCCCCTACCCACTCAATCAGAAATAGGACTAAAACTGCTCCATGGCTTACAAAAGAGACAATGCATAAAATTCTACTAAGGAATAAAATCTGGGCCAAATGGCGAAAAAAAAAAAAAAAACAGCAGATCATTAAACATTTAGACAGTTGAGAAATGCTACCAAAAAATCAATACTTCTAGATAAGAAAAACTTTCACCATCACAGCCAGCAACTCACCAACATAAAACACAAAAGTTCTGGGCAGGTATAAATAGAGTCCTACATCCAGGTCAGTCCAAAACACCAACCACAACAGGCTCTACCCATGAGCATTCCAAGCATATTCTAATGCTTTTAATACCTTCTTTACTGAGGCAGTCCAACCTCTATCTAATTCATTAGCTCATCTTAGCACAAGCCTGTCATCCTCCTTAACTAGTTTACCTCCCTCATTTCATTTACAACCAGTCCAAACATCCCTCATCTGCACTCTTCTTCAAAAACTCAAACCTTGTACCCCCTCAGCTGACCTTCTACCAGCAGAATATATGCAGATAGCAGCAACAGTAGCAGCCTTTCCTATTTCCACCCTAATAAATAGAACCATTACTGAATGAACCATCCCATCTACATGGAAAATCTCCCATATTATCCCACTACATAAGGGTGGCAACTCAACTGAACTCTCAAACTATTGCCCAATAGCTTTGCTCTCTCCTTTATCAAAAATAATGGAAAAATGTATCCACCTGCAGCTACTAGACCACTTACTGCAAAATAACTTACTAGCTAACTGTCAACATGGCTTCAGGCCTTTCCACAGTATCACCACAGCCCTCTTATCCTTTTCTGACTGCATTAACAAAAATCATAACAGCAATACTCTATCCTCTGCACTTTTTATTGACTTATCAAAAGCCTTTGATATGGTTAACCATCAGTTACTTATGAATATACTTATGTCTCTCTCACTAGATACACAGGCATTGCAATGGTTTAAATCCTACCTAGAAAACAGGCAACAGGCCATGCTTTGGGAGAATAATCTATCCTCACACCTTCCTATTACCCTAGATGCCCTCAAGGCTCAGTCTTGGGCCCTCTCCTTTTCTCAAATTTTCTCAATGATCTAAATGTAATAATTCCTCAAGCTAAATGTATACAATATGCTGATGATTCCACACTAATATGCTCCGCCACCTCTGCACCTGAACTCCAGTCCCTTACCCAAACAGTGCTTAACATAGTAGAAAACTGGTTCTTACAGCACAGCCTCCTCCTGAACCCCAAAAAGACAAAACTAGTACTCTTCACTCCCACACAAAAGTCCTCCCCAATTGACTTCACAGTTATATCCAACGATAGTATTGCCATATCTCCCGACCCAACCACCAAGCTCTTAGGTGTAACAATAGACCATAACCTTAACTTTGACACACATATTAACACAACAATAAAATCAGTTAACAGAAAATTAGGCTCCCACTACAGGATTAAACCCTTCCTTACTCCAACAGCTAGAACAACTATTGCCCATACCCATCTAATCTCTACCCTCCTCTACGCCTCTCCCATTTATACAAATCTATCAAAAAACAACCTCAACAAACTGGCTATCTCCTCCAATAACATTGCCAGATTTGCTACTGGTTCCTCATTTAGAACTCACCGCTGTCAAAACCTAAAGCAACTACATTGGCTGGAAATACATAATTAACTTCAGTTTCACCAACTTATAATTTGCCCACAAGATCCTTCATCATCCCAATAATACTCCAATACTTACTAGCCTTCTAACCCCTTCTAATAATCTGACAACCCTTTGCTCAGCGAATAAAGTACTAGTATCTACACTTAAATCCAAAAATAAGGCTGGGGATTCACTTTTCTCCAATACCGTGGATAAAACCTGGAATCTGCTTCCCAGGGAACTCTCATCTCTTTCTTCAGTGCAACTCTTCAAAAAGCAACTTAGAGAATACCTTAAAAATACTGGTTATGCCCATGTAGTAACCCAGACTAATAATACCCTTCAACGATGTCTAAACTCTACCTATCTAACCATTTGTGATTTTTATATCTAACTCTTTCATTAGCCTCATACAGTTGATCCAGCTAAGCTAACTAAAGTCTTTAAACAACTTGGAATCACTACAGAGTATGAACTTGTATAGTAAATATTTTTACTGTATGAACATGTTTTCACCTATATATACCTATAGAGTGTTTTTTCCCTTTCTTCTTATTATATGCTACTTTAAAAGTTCCTATGCTGCTATATAACAATTGTATGCTACACTGCAAAATAATACTATACCTGAAGTGGATATTATTTGTTAAAGTGTGTTTTTGTTCCTCTTTCTTTTATTATATGCTACTTTAAAGGTTGCTGTGCTGCTACATAACAATTACATTCTACACCATAAATTATTAATGCACCTGAAGTTGCTAATATTTGTTGTTTATTTGGAGCTTATCTCCCAGGGCCTCTACTGAAAATGGACATATATCCAGTTGGACTAGCCCGGTCAGCAAATGTAAAATAACATAAAATAAAAATAAAATAAGTATGGGGACTACAGCATCACTGAGGGTAGGTAAAAATACTGTCCACTGTTCAGATTTATGTGGTATGTTCACAGTTTGGCATGCTATTTTGGCCCTTGTGAAAATACTTTCTGATTTTCTGGCACTTTAGTGTTTAACAATGTGGGTTGAGTTCAGTAAGGGGAAAGACAGATGTTCAAAAGTTCATGGGTGTTCTAGGCTAACGATTATAAGGGCATTTTTAAGCATAGCCATGCATCCCAAATCTCTGACAAGTTCTGATACCCTTGATAAGTGTAAGCATGGACCTGGGGGATGAACCATTTACAGGTTACCTGTTTGCATTAGAAACATAGGTGCCAAACCAGTGATGAATTTCTGGTTTCCCATCCAATTGTCCAAGTTGCACTTGAATTGGGTTAGGGAAGAACTCTGCTTCACATGGATGGGGAGCCTGTTCCATAGACGGGGTAGTCTCTGGGATACATATCTCTCCAACAGGTACTATTTATATCACAGACAAGGTTTACGCATGTAGAATGGGTAATTTTGGTATGGTTTATTTTGTGGATATTCAAGAGGTCCATCAGAGTGGGGTCTGACAATGCCTTGTATGCCAGGCATAAATCTCCCCTCAAAAGCCTGTAGGAGACAGAATACAGAGATAGGGCCTTGAGGTGGTCTGCATAGGGCATATTGTGGACATTCCAGTTGTTGGATATGGCTGGTTAGGTATAAACCAAAGGGGCATTGTACTCGATGATAGGTCTGATGAATGCCGAATACAGTGGAACAATGACTTCCTTGGACTTAGATGCCATACTTTGTTTATAAGTTGAGCAACATAGAATGATTTCCTCACCACTGTAGACATGTGATGATCAAAGGCTAGATTACTATCTATATGTGTCCCTAATTTCCTGACTACTGGGTCAACTCTAAGGTGTGTGCTGTCAATATGATACTTACGAGGGATGGATGACTTCCCAAAGGATACTATTATGCATTTTTTGGCATTTAGTTTTAGTCCATGGGTCTGACACCAGTTGTTTGACTATGTCAGCCCCTCCTGGAGAACATTTGTGCCAGTTTGAGATTCAATGACAGCTCTTAATTTGCAGTCATCTGCAAATTTAGTCAGCCAGAGACTACTGAAACTGGCCTTGACTTCTGAGAAGTAAATGCAAAAAAAAAAGGAGCGGTCCAAAGACTTATCCTGAGGGACTCCGCTTGTGATTGGCTTCTTTGTAGAGGTGGACTCCCCAATTCTAACTTCCTGGTTTCTGTCAGTAAGCCAGTTGGCTATCCACTGGGTGACATATGGGTTTGTATTTAACCTCTTGAGTTTGTCAACAATGCCTGAGTGAGGTATTGTGTCAAATGCCTTGGACAGGTCAAGGTAGGCAGTGTAAAAGATTTTGCCCTCAACCATTGCTTTGGTGACATTTTCAAAGAAGTACACCAGGTTGAGAAGGCATGATCTGCCTTTGATGAAACCAAACTGGGTTGGGTCCAGTGTCTGGAGGTTTACTATATCCCTGTTGATCATCTCCATGATAATTCTTTCCATGGCTTTACATATAAGGCTAGTGAGACTTATGGGTCTGTAGTTCCTAGAGTCTGTAGATGGCCCACCTTTGTGCAGAGTAATGACTGTTGCCTTTCTCCATTCATGATGCACAAAGCCTGTGAGTATTATATGTCATTTGCATCAGAATATGTATGCTGCTGCAGTAACTGCTGGTCTATCACCTGTGTATGTTTGTAGGGGAAGACTGTGACACATGTCCTTGTCACTTGGTCATTCCCCTCCACCCCATTCTGTATGGGTGTTGTGTGGATCCCTTGTTCAAGGGGTTTGGGAGGTATGGTAGGTCTGTAACAGGTTGCTGAACATACTGACACATATGTTGCATAATGCAGCTGCTGCATTCTGGCCAGGAGTCATACTGGGGATTGTGTACACATTGGGGGACAGCAAGCTGTATATGTGAGTGAGGGAGCCATGTCAGCTCTGTTGTCACAGCACAGCCAGGGTGATGGTACCCATAACAGTCCAGGTGAGGCATGTGCCTCAGGAACATATGTTATGTAATAGTGCCATCCAGAGAGCAGTAGGTGACATTTAGGATACCTATACATATTTGTGAAGTGTGTCCCAACCTACAGGCCTTTGCTGTGCTAATATGAGTGGCAGTGACTGCATAGCAGCAACTGGTTCTGCTTAAGATTGCAGGGCTCAGTCATGTATTTGTTACTTGGACAAGCATGTACCTGACATGCAATAGACTGGAATGGATGCCAGGACTGTGGGAGGCAAAATGTAAAGCATGCTAGGAATGTAACAGATTTAGCTATTGGGTCAATAGGGTCTATATTAGATAATCGAACTTTCAAAAGTTTGACTGTTATGTGGTCGACACCATATGATCAAACTTTTAAAAGTTTGAACATCTAATAAAAAAAAATAAACTACACATATAACCTACCTGAACATTTTAAGCGGGGGTGCAAGCCCCCCTGAACCCCCCCAAGTGAGGGGCTATGGCGTCCACACCCCCAGTCTTTAAATATACCAACTCCGAGATCTCACTACAGTGCAGAAAAAGGAAATCTTCTCATTTTGCGCTGTATGGAGATCTCCATTAAAATGTTTGAACTTTCAAAAATTTGATCATATAGTGTCGACCATATGACACTCAAACTTTTGTAAGTTCGATTATCTAATATAGACTGAGTCAATACTATGGCAGGTGTGTTTGCAAGACATATATGCATGCATACAGTCTGTTACAAAGGATGGCATGATCATGTGTGTTTAGATGGGTATGACGTGTGATACAGAACTGTCTGTCATGATTTTTTAATCTAATCTGTACTGACTTGCCAGTACTTCAGCACACAGAATAGGTTTTGTGACAACCATGCCAAAAGTAGGTGGCACATCTGTGGACATTCTGCAACAGTATGTGCAGTTGTCAGCTCTACCTGATTTCCTAGGCCCCACATACATACATCAGCATTTATTTTGCTGTGTACTGGTTTGGTGTCTGCATCACAGTCATTTTCCTCAATAAATGCACAATCAGTGTGTCACTGGCACTCAGAGCTATGTATGGGGCAATATTTTTTTTGTGGGACAGATGCCCATTTTTTCTTGTTTATGGAGAGATTGGAATGTTGAGGAAGGGATATAGGTACGTATGGGGAAATAAGTTGGGTAGGAGAGGTAGCATTTTCAAACAGACAAGACAGCAGACACGGGCAGTGTATGACACATGAGGGGGTAAATACCTTGGATGGGGAGGATGTTGTGGAATCGCAGAGATATGTGCCCCCAGACAGCAGCAATGAGACTGAGCTTCCCACCCATAGGTAGTCACCACTGCTCCTTCTCTCCTACGGAGGTGGCTTTGCTGGGTACTAGGTACCGGGGCCAGCCTGCCCCTCCAGGTTGGCCAGTCTGCCCTCAATCTGATGCAGTCGGTCATCAAACCCTTACTGCATGATCCTGTGCACCATTCCTGGTAGCTGTCACTGGGTGACCACTCTCTCTCTGCACCCACTCTCAGAGGGGGGCCGGGCACTGTCCTCTGAGACAGTTCCACCTGTAGGTCAGTCCAGGACTGCTGGAGGGGGCAGCTCCAGGTTGGGTCCCAGATGTGCCTGGACCCAGTGCCACGGCTGGTTGAGGTAGGGTAGGTGGATCCACGGGAACTGGCCTACCCAGTTGGGCTATGGTGTTGATGTTTTTTCAAAGTGTATAGGTTAGTAATGAACAGAACATTTAAATGTTAGTTATAACAGCATGTCAGGTTGTTCCTATTAACTCAGTAACATAAGATTGCATAGCATATGGAACACAACAATCAGTGGTATAATAGTCAATATTGTAACAACATGCCAGTAACAGTTACGGCAAAAGGCCCACAACAAAGTTAATTAAACAAGGTATGTTAGTATGCAACCATTTTAATATATCACAATAATAAAACACAAGGCCCGCCATAACATTTTGAGAGCAACATACATTAAAAGTAAGCCATACTTGATCTATACCAATAATAAATTATGATGCAGATAAGGGGTGGGGAGAGAGAGAGAGAAAAAGACATTCCATTACTACCACTATAGGCTATATTGTTTGCAAGAGTGCTCTAATATACTCTACAGGTGTGCCCTTACTTTATGTATAAAAATGTCCTATGGCTTCAGTAGCAACTACATACTTCTGAAGCTCTCTGCATAGGACAGTATGGGCCAAGCTGTAACACCTACAGAAACACAACTACAGGGGACTATTACATGTCAGAGGAACATAAATGAGTACCATGGTGTACTGCAGACTGATGCAGTTTGACTGTGCTATTAAGATAAATCAAGTGGCTGTTAAATCTGTATCCCAGGGATGTGACAACAGTGATTACAGTCCATGAATGCGTGACACTTGAGAGACATGTATATGCACAGTAGAGAGAGTTTACGCTTATCATGCCATCCTTGGCAGGCATGGGGTTAGACTATCAGCAGACATTCACAGACACACCAGGCATACAACTGTTCCAAGATTAAACACTTTTATTTGTTTTAATAACTTGTATTAGTATTGTACTTCTTGACTCTTTATTTACTGCAGTCTTATCACCTTGCTGAGCAATGCTGCTAACACTCTGGTACATCTGGACTCACAAATTAATAACCCATTTGAACAGCTAGTACAGCCATTTATTTACCTGTAATTCCTGTGGGGGGGGCATCTGTTAACAATACATAACTGTTTCTATTAATATTTCATAGTACTTGTCCCTCAATTTGAACCCTGGCCTGTGCGTGACAAAATGTATATCATATCTAGTGTTTATCACACTGAGCTACTGAGCCACTTCAGGATGTTGAGTGACTAATATATGCCTAGAGCTCACCTGGTAAAAAACTGTGACCTAGTAATAGAGGCAGAGTATTATACAAGACTGCAGTGACACTTGAACACGCATGCATGAGATTCATGCATGACAGAGACAGTAGGTGAACTATTAATACTTGGAATGCAGGTGTACACAACCCCTAGTGGGTTGGAATATGTGTGATGTGTACAAACAATTTCAGACTGCTGGGTTGCCTACCAGACCCATATACAGTACAGTTGCAAATGGTATATTTGTGGTCTACAGCTATTACAGATTCATTCTTGCCTGCAACAGCATAACTAAGTTCTGGAATGCATATAGCTGAAATGCAATGGTTAACATAAGACAATCCTGAGATAAACACACTATTATACCTTAGCCATTACTATTCTAGGTTCAGATCATATTGTAGAACAAATATTCTAATGCGTTATATCTTGTAGTACAGCTCCACATCTACACTTTAGCAAAACAGTCTTTATCAGCCAACCTTCACACCACTTGTAATACTGGATTTCTTAACCAACAGCCCAAAATACACACATTTTGCACAACATAGCTTTATTATGGGTGACATAAGCAGTGATTGGTATACATCTAACAGTCTTTATTGATGAACACTTCAGATAATGCAGGTGTTGCAAGACAGCTGTAATTCCACAATATATGCAATAATAACTTTATTTTCTTGACAATTTTGAATGCAGTTGAAATGTATTTCCTGAAAATTATGAAGGCAATTGGACTTTATTTCCTTAACATTGTGAATGCAGTTGAACTTTATTTCCTTAAAATTATGAATGCAGTTGAATTTATTTCCTTAACATTATGAATGCTGTTGTACTTTATTACCTTAACATTATTAATACAGTACAGATTTTTATTTCTTTAACATTATTAATGCAGTAGTAACTTTATTTCCTTAACATTAGCATGTTTCATATTTTCATCTGTATTGAACTGTACCTGCCATTGCTCACTTATATCAGTTCAGGTCTATGACCATATTTATTGCAGAACACTCACAACAGAATGTATCTATTGGCAGTTACTACTGCACTCTTTCTTATTTATATGAGTATAGATTGCAAGATACATCTGTACTCACCACACTCACATCACAGCATGGCCAGACACCCTGCATGGGCCTCCAGGTTGTGAGCTCTCTCCTCTGCAGCTGTGGGGAGAGAAAAACACCATTATGCATACCTGGCTATCACATATTCATACTAGAATTTCAACAATGCTTGCAATACTGACAAACTTGTGGGGTATTAGCCCAAGCATCTTGGATCCATGTGGCCAAGAGATCCCCCTTCTAACTCTTCAGGTTATGATAATGGTGATGCACTTGCTCACCTGTGCAGGGGATACCATTTGCACTGGTGAGGTCATGTGCCATCCAGTCCCAGGCCTCCAATTTGTATTCTGACCCATAGTACTGGCCCTACAGCAGCCAGATGTCATGGTCTTTCACAAGGAGTCCAACCATGACCCTGGATTCCAAAATGCCCCACCGCTGCACCTGGAAGTGTGCATCCTCTCCATCTCCTGCCATAGTCTCTCCCAAGGTCAAACTGCAACATATACTCCCAGTATTCTTCCCTGTTGCACTTAAATATGGCTGTTTCCCCATCCTTTGCCACCACTGGACCATTTTTAAAAATGCGGTGCTTTGCTTAGCACCATGCAAACCTGCTGAGCCAAGCAGTGCTTAAACAGGCAATGCTTAGCAATGCTTAGCGGTGCACCACCCAACTGAGCTGACGACTGCTTAAACAGGGTTTACTTAGCAGTGTCCAAACCAGCTAAGCAGAGCTGTACATTGCTAAGCAGGGCTAAAACAGCTCCTGTTTAAGCACTGCTTGTCTTGTCTTAGCAGTGCTTAGCAGAGTTTAGCTAAGGGCAAACTAGATTTAAAAAATAAATAAATAAATAAAATTAGTTGTTCATTACTACTACTTTATTATTATGTGTATGTATTTTACTTCTATATTTCCTGACCTTATGCATTCTAATTTCTTTATCCTTGTAAATCCCAGGCCAATAAAAGTTCTGCATAATATGTATTTTGCTATGCTTTACACCCGTATGACCTGTAAAAGGAATGTCAAGGTCTATGGCTAGAAGTGCCAGATGCTAGGCTCTGGGCACTACTAACTGCTGTATTCTCTCACCTGCTAGCCCCCCCAGGGGGTCCACTCTCTATACAGTAACCCTTTGTCCCAGTATGCAGATTCCCCTTCCCATTGAGAATGAGGCACCTCCCTGGCTACCTCCCTCAAGCCTTGTAATGTAGGGTTTGAGAGGTGAGCCTGTCTCAACTCTTTCTTTGTAACTGTTCCCAGCTCCCCTTCCACAGGAAGTCTGGCATCCTCTGACAGCAGTACCTCACTGTCAGGCTGGGTACTACTACTCACCTCTGCCCTTGCAGTCACTCTGTACAAGGGAGCATCAGTACCCACCAGCAGCTCTGGCTCACCTTCAGTCTCATTGCTACAGGGTAGCTCCCTCTCTGAAGTAACCACCTCACCAGTCCTGGTTTCAAGTGTGCGGTCTGACTAGCCACCCCCCCCCCCAGGCTACCAGACCCACATGCTTGTCTCCAAGTGTAGCTGCATGCACACAAGGTACTGCATTATAAATATCATTCCCTATCAGGACATCTGCAGGGATATCCTCAAACACACCCACTTGCTTGTTTCCTTTTGTGCCCTCTCAGTCAAGGTAAACCCTAGCCAAATGTATTTAGAATGGGGTCCCTCCTAAAGCTCTGACTGGAGTAGAATACCCAAGCAAGTAGTGCTTTAACCATTGCAGGCGTCACAATGTTAGTGGCTGTGCCTCTCTTACCAGTGGCTTGTTTCCCATCTACTAAGATAGGATATAACCTCTTGTAACCTCTTGTAGTAGTAGTTTGGTCCCCTTGTTGTCTCCATACAACTTACCAATGGCATTCTGTCATTTTAACTTACTGGCTCCCCCTCCTTTTGTTCCCCATCTTGCCTCCATGGACATCTATATGATACATGGCTTCCGTGGTTACATTTAAAACATTTAATCCTTGATACTGGCCATGTACTTGAACTAGTGGTTACTGGCAGACTCTGTTGGGGTGGTTGAGGCTGTACACCATGGGTTCCCTTAGACCTATATGCAGGACTGGGTATCCCTTTCCTGTGCAGTGATGCCCTGCTTGCTAGGTACAGGTCTCCATTTTTCTCCAGCTCATCTGTGGCACTGCATTCCCTATCTGCCAACCTCATGTCCTCAGACAAAGTGATAAGGCTTGTTCCCCTCAATAAAAGGTCTGCCAGCCCTTCAAAAGTGGTGACCTGACACCCACTCACCCATCTATGAAAATAAGTTATTAACTCAGCAATATATTCACACACACTTTCACCTGCCTTGCATCTATGCTCACAAAACTTTTTTCTATAAGCTTCAGGTGTTAACTTAAAACACTCTAATAAACAATTTTTAACAGTATTATAATTTAAGCAATCAGTATCAGACAATTTAAAAACAGCAGTTACAGCTTTACCATGAAGTAAGGGGGTCAGCAATATACTGTTTACATATTATCACCCTCTGTAGATTATGGAAGAAATCTACTGACCTTCATTGCTTCTGGGGTTTGGTTATTCCCTTCCCCATTACCTCCTTGACCCTGGTGAAGAGTCAGCATTGCCTTTTCATGTTCTTTCTGCCTCTCATTTTCTTTGGCTTCCAGGTATCTCGGTCTCTGTGCTGATTCTGCTTTAACCTCCAAGCACCACAGTGTCTCTGCTGATTCTAGTTCTAATCGTTTGGCCTCCAGTTCAAATCTGTTTAACTCCAGATGGATTTTTAAGTCCTGTGAGGCGAAGTTGAGCTGTCCATTTTCTGTGAATTGTATATCTCCATGGCCAGTCTGGTTGTCTTCCTGGTTGCTGGTCTGTGATGCAGCTGTGCTTAAGGCTGCAATAATTTCTCCTTTAGTCAGGTTGGCATGCCTCAGTCCTTTGGCTTGGCACATCTCAGCCAATTGATTCCTTGTCACCTTGCCATAATCCTCCACTGTCATCCATGCCTGCTCTCCCTGACTAAGCTAACAAAAAATAAATAAAACTATTGTGATATGAAACTCTGAATGTCTACTCTGTAGCTACTTGAGAGTACAAACACCTTCTTTAGTGACAACTGTTTACAGGCTATAGGAGTTCAATATCCACAGTACTTCCCACCAATATGTGATGTGGTGATCCCACCACTGCCAGCCAATATATGATGTCCCACCACTGGACCAGTAGTCAAGAAGCCTCAATCCTCACCACTGGCACCAGTGGGGAATGTACACTGGGAGGCTAGCAAGTACACCAGTGGTAGCTGGTGACTTCAAATCAAAGGGGGGCTGTAGGAGACACCTGAATGGGTGGGACCAATGGGAAGGGGTTGGGCCAACTAGAAAGGGGTGGGGTTATGGTACAGTGGGATCATTGCTGGCCATGCTTACCAATTTACATGAAATAAATATTATGACACACGATGAATACTCTACACAGCACACTGTTACATGTATATACAGGTAAGTCCAATCAAGACAAAATGAAGTGGGGACGAAAAAAATATATTTCAATGCATTGGCTACATGACAGCTTACTTAATATCTAGATGGAAATGAAAAGGTTGTGAGGCATGAAAAAATAAATTACTTTTTAAATCCATTACTGGAATGCCAGTCAAAATCAAGTATAAAAAAAACAAGCAGTACTCAACTCAAACCACTTCTCCTTGCAGTTCTAATTATAATTTATATTCAGCTTTATAAAAGTACCAAGTAATATGCTGAAAGTAGCAGTCTCTGGGATACCCCAGTCCCCAATTGTAAAACAGCTTCTTATCCAGAAAAGACCTGCTGCCTGACAGCCATCTACTTGTTTCATGGGAAAGCATGATCAAAGTATAAAAATGAACAACAAACAAGAAACAAGCTCAAGATAAATTGCTTACAGGATTACTGCACATGTTATGGACCACACATGATAAACTGGCATTCTGTTTAGTTTATAGGTAAAGCCTGCAAAGATGACTGCAAGTCTCCAACAAATCTAATGAGCTTCTGAAAATACTGTAATCCTGTCTTGTACTATCAATATAATGCAGTCGGTCATCCAAAAGAAACAAGAAAGCAAGTGTTAAGTAAAACTGCATGGACTAGTCTTACAGCATATATAAGTAGGCATACTTATCACTCTAAATAGAAGTAGCCCTACCTCAGAATCTTAGAAGTAACAATCCCAGCCACATTAAGAGCCTAGCAATTAATTTTGTTTTTCCATTTGTACCCTGTGTCACTCAAAATGGAAACACATAACTCATACAGCACAATGTAATCTAGAGAAAATGAATGTCATGTCCTTTATTACAAATACTGTCATATGCATTTCAATACCCAAGGCTTGTACATTATCTAGTTATGTAAATATTCTCTGCATGGCAATAACATAAATACTTTCAATGTTGATAATTCTTTAACAGTATGCTTATTAAAGCTTACTTGCATCTAACAATCTCAGACAAGCTTACCTGATGGTCATTAAAGCATTGCTACTTAAACACAGAGTAACAACAGGCACTGCAACAATATGCATTTCTAAATAATAAGAAGCATAAGTCAACAGTATAAAAATTTGACAGAAAACCAGAGCATTCTGCAAAATCAAGGACAGATGAAAAGCCACTGCAGTACTTGTGTGATGTCTACGTTGGATGGGGGAATACTCTGCACACTTACACTGCATAACTGCTTCTTGCCTTGCTTTGACACATCCAGAGTCACTACATGGGGGAGTGGAGTACAACAAGTATGTCACAATTTGAAATGTCTCTGGCTGACGGAGATGGCCCTGATGCATTTCTCATACCTCTCAACCTCAGAGCAAGAAATCTGACAGAAAATAAACATAAATAGAAGTGGGACAAAGGCCATAAAATAAGGACAAATTTTAAATATTGCTCCTATAAACTTAGAAAGATAATAGAATAGTAGGTCTTGCATTAGTATGAATTTTCTTAAGGGTATGAAATCTGAAACTCAAATCTGTCATTATTTACTAACTTCAATCTTTAATAATTTGCCACTACTTTGCCAGAAAACCACAATTTTATGAAAAGCGGACCAGACGTGATGCAAAACTATAAAATAGCCACACAATACAGTCACACAATACAACTGGGAAGCTGTCAAAGACCAATATTTACACACACACACACACACACACACACACACACACACACACACACACACACACACACACACACACACACACACACACTAATTAGTGCAACTTAAGAATTATACTTGCAACAATAAAAAAGAAAAAAAATCATATTCTACATCTTAACTTTTTTTTCTGTATCAGCCTTCACCTTCAATAACCTTACTTACCTGCTATAATTTATTCAGTTACTTCCTTTCTTTCCTCCTTCCTTTTCAGTTGAAGCACCTCCGTCATCTTTCTATCCAACACCATTGCTGCTTGTTAGACACTAGTGTGTCCGATCAATCAAACA
>NC_056731.1:978835577-978865577 GCF_019279795.1 Protopterus annectens
TAGTAACAATCAGAAACATTATTGTATTCTTTCTTATTTTCTTTTTATTTTCCTTACAATAAAACATCTGATGCATACAGATGTGACCATCTTTTGGGGAAGAGTAAACAACCATGCTATTTATATATGTCTGACAGCAAATATGCGCCCTTGCCATGCTCCAACTTAACCCCCCCCCACTCATTCCACCTTGCACTGATTCATCCAACTACCTCTACTATTACTTTATCCTACCCAAACCAATCCCTCCCCTACTAAAAACTAATTTTCTATCTAATATCTATTGTACTATACTCTCCAATCTCAAATATGCTATTGCCCTCTCCATGCATAATATTTTCCTGACCTACTAATGTCTAGTAGCTATATATTTTGAATTGTTAAACCTACAATTGAGTTTATGACAAAAATATTCACTTTATGTAAATGCTGAAATTTCTGTATTGAATTATGTCTTTTCATTTTTATAACATTGTGAAAAAACAATTGCAAATATCATGGAGCTTATCTGTAAATGTTTAATTAGCTGTATGAACTATGTCCTTTTGTAACATGTGAAATGTAACTTGCAATTATTGATGAGCTTTTCTCCCCGGGCCTCCACTGAAAATGGGCTCTTCTTGGCCCAGTGGACTTCCCCAGTCATCAAACTTAAATAAAATAAAATGTTATTTTCCATTGTTTTTTTTTTCATGTTTGTCCCAGTGCAATGTCAGAAGGATACATAGCAGGTGGCTGGCTTTTGCGGGTAGGAGTGAGAATTAATTCTCTACATAAATATGACAACAGCAGTTCGAAGTATGACTGTGGGCATTTGTGCCTTAATTTTAATCCCAATTGAACACCAGAGGGAGATACTCATAAAGTGACTACCTATTCCTGAGGTGGGGGGGTTAGGTGAGGTAGATACTATACCTAAGTATAACTTCTGTGGCTCTGCTTGACAGGGGCACAGGAAAATAATTTTCTTGGTTGGCGAAAGACAGGGTACCTTTTTGGCTAGACTTATATAGGCCCTAGAGCCAATAGCCTAGTACCTACCTATGAACCTATGTTCTCATGAGCATTTGTCTTCTCAGTTGATTGTGAATTGACGTTCAGTCAGCTTAAAGCACTAAAACTTGGATGTAACTTATTTCTTCCTTGAAATAAAAAAGTAAGATTAAATTTCTTTTTCATATGTATACATTTTATTCATGTCATTGTGGAACAAAAAGGTTTGAAAAAAAAAAATCTAAAATGCATCTATATGCATTTATAACCCAATGGCTTTTGTGTGCCTAGCAGTTCCTAGAGCCCCAGCTCAATTTAGTCATTACAAGATAGTTTGGGTCAGTTAGGGTGTGTTGAAAGCATTCAGGGAAAAAGGAAGTTGAAGAGTAAGAGTGATTTTTCTCCTTAATCATAGATTTCATTCAGGCTATCTTTGGATGAAAAGGTTGTTTAATAAGAACTCTAAAATGTACCTCAGAGCATCTAGAAACATTATGGTTTCTGGGGACTTAGTGGCCCTTGGCATAATAAAGTTATTTCCATTGCAGTTAATACAGTGTAATCTTGCTTAGGTGGGATATGCAGAAGGGATGCAAGAAAACAAGCAAAAAAAAAAAAAAAAAAAAAAACAAAACAAAACACAGTTGAACAAAAAGACTAAAGGTCTTTCTTTGATCATGTTTTTTGTTCTGGCAATCTCTGCTGGGGACTGCTTGCTTAATGCAGTTGTTTCCACCACACTTGGAGTGCAGTCTTGCTTAGACAGAACATGTTGAATGACCAAATGAATAACTGAGGGAAATAATGAAGAATAAAACAAATTTTGAGAAAAATAAAGGGGAAAAAAGTAAAAAGTAACCTGTATAGCGCAAGTAGGCCAGGATGGGGTGGGTAGTAGTGGTGGTGGTGAGGTGATTCACAGAGCCTTTTTGCCTATGGTGCTTGTTTACCTAAGGTCAGCTCTGGCTGCAACCAGCTAAATTATGCAGAAACTGCATTCATTTCATACCACTTTGTAAAGCAATTTTATTACTTTTTTCTAAGAATATTGACAATAACTTCCTGTAATCTATACACACACTGCAATGAATGAATTCAACAGCAAGTTTCAATGCCTTTTTAAAAGAAGCACATAATTTCCATTAGCATAGCAAACACACTGCAAAGCAGGTCACATGCTTTACTAGAAATCTGGTAAGAGACGCACTTCTCTCCTTATTCACTACATTCTGAAATTTAGGAAAGAGAAGTAAAATAATTATTTCTGTGTGAATTGTCTTTCTTTATTTTGTACCATAAGATGAAGCCTTTATGACTTGTTTTGCTGACAATAAGTTGCCCTCACTGCTGTCTACTTTTCTTTTCAGTAAAAAAGATCAAATTTCAAATAGTACTCGTGTCATTTTGATTACCTGCTTCCTTTGCACATAATACTTTCATATCTTAAAAGGATTCACCATGTTTAGCAAAAGGAAGACAAACCATTTCCCAGGAAGCATAACAAAATTTAGATATATAGCTGAAAGGGGCACATGCATGTATTTTTTTACAGTTGGTCCCTCCTGTGCTCTGACATTGTATATCGATAAAAGTCTTTGCTATCAAAAAAGGCAGCAAAAATGAAAAAGGTATGTAGCAGAGGAGAATTTCTCTTCTGACTCGACCTATATAGCATTGCTTATAAATGTAATACCATTTTATTTGAATTTGGTTGTGCTGAAATGATTTCTTTCCACTTTCACCATGAATTACTCTGGGAAAGGAAATATTCATATACTATATCTGATCTAAAATGCTTTTTTCACTTTCAATGCCATGCTGATGCTATTTCTGGAAAAATAAGGGGGAGAGAGAGAGAGAGAGAGAGAGAGATTTTCAGTGAAATGCTTGCAATGAAACTGCATGCTGTTCCTAAGGAATGGCAATCAGTGGTGAACCAGCTGTACTTCCATAGAAGAAATGCACATTAGAGTTTAATATGTATTAAAGAATTCATAGGACACTATTTCACTCAATATATACATTTGCGAATACCTGGGCATAATACATCGAACAAAATTAAGACGGGCTGAACTTTCCATTTCCAGAGTTCGTACCGTTGCCAGATTCTAATGATGAAATACCCATATAAATGTAAATGCATGCTACTGACAATGTGTTTTAGTGCAATATGGCAACAAATTGTCATGTAAATGTAAATAACCAGTTTAAAACTGTTGCTGAATAAACATCAATGTATTAATCAACAATACATAGAATTAGACTTTCTGTCTCACGTAAACATTCAAGAGTAAAATGTAAGAAAGGATTTATAATTTGTATTGTTAGCATATACATTATTGCCCATCTCAGTGTTTATTTATGTGAAGAGGAAGAAAACCTTTTTTTCTTCTGTCTTATATTCGAGGCAGTGAAATTTGGTACACTATGAGATATTAAATCTATTGGAATGTCTCTAAATATTGTGCAAAATTATATTTCGAAAACTCATTTGTTATGAACATCTATGATAGTTTAATATATGTGAGATACATATTTGATCTTCTCTAAATTTTAATTTGCTTTTTGCAACTGCAATCCTTACAAATAGTTGCAGTAGTTAGGTGAGATCGGGCTTTTATCAAAGACATGTAATTCTTCTCATGGAAGCTCGTTTGATCTGCTAAGTGGAATCAAATGGACATTGTGACTCCCAGTTTATAGCACTATATCTAATGTAAACTTTAAACAAGATATACACAAATGTATTAAGTATTGCTTATAAATGTAATGCCATTTTATATGAATTTGGTTGTGGGTGGTATAGAAAGTAACAAGAAAACAATCTGTCTTGTAAAGCCTGCCAACAGAGGCAAATGGCCTCTGTACCCCTTTTAAGTTTTATTATTCCTTGTAATGCCCACCCATGGAACACTGCCCACTTTGAAAATAGCCTTTGTGTTAATTTCAGTGGACAGATATGTTGTATATATATTTACCACAAGTGTCATTGTGTTAGTAGCATGATATACTTACTCACTGCCATTTGCTCTAAATAGCAATTACCTTAACTTCAAATAGTCTGGTCCTACATAAATACCTAGTCCTCTCACCACTGACTTTGCTGAGCTGCATAGCCTTGTCAGAGCCTTAAACTGAACTGTAGAACCCCCACTGATTCCCTAATTGCCCTAAGGTTCCTGGACTTCATTAACCCCAATGATCTGGACCAGCTGATTGACAGGCCCACAAGGGGCTCAAACTTCCTGGATCTGGTGCTCACCAACATGGAGGAACTATTGCACCCCTCCCCCCCCCCAGTGTTTGGCCATCCCTGGTGCGATCTGACCACAAATCAGTCATGCTAGAAGTAACTGTAACTGAAGACCCCACCCCATAGCAACAGCTAGACAAAACTCTTCTCCAAGGCCAATTACAGCCTCTTACATGACAGCATAAATAACTTCATAGCCCCTCCCACCACTGATGGAACAGACACCTATGCTGAGTTATACATCATTGCTTTATACAATCACCTGTATAGTTTTATTGACTCTGCCATACCTGATAGAACCAAAGTAAACTGCTCAAGGAAAAAAAATCTGCCTGCTGGACAACTGCCTTTAATAGGCTATACAATAAAAGAAATAAATTGCTGTCTAAGAGTAGGAAGGAGTGGTCTCAAAATTGGAAACATCCCCCCCCAACTTAAACAAGCAAATAAGACTCCTAGTGAAGTCCTCCACAGCTAACTATGAATTCAAATTAACTTCCCTAAGGATAACCTCAAGGCATTCTTTAGTCACATTTGTAACCTCAAAGGTAAGGCCCAGATTTTAGCATAACTTGTAGCTAATAGTACTACATATACACAACCAGTGGATATAGCAAACCTGCTCGCTGACAGGTTCACTGGAAACTTCACTCCCCTGTTCCCATCACATATACCCCAAAGCATCCCTACCACCTGTCCCCCACCTAGTATCTCCAAGAAGCAGGTCATAAATGCCCTCTCCATGGCCAAAAAGACAGCCTTTATGGGACCATACAACATCCTGGGCTGTGTTCTACATGGGTTAAAAATGGAATATGCATCACCATTGGGCATGCTTTTCAATCACAGTCTAAGCACTGGCTTCATCCCAGGGAACAGAAAACAGCTACTGACATCCCTTTGCACAAAGAAGATGCACCCACAAATCCTTTGCACTATAGACCCATTAGCCTGTCCAGCCTTATCTGCAAGACCATAGAATGAATCATCATGGACCTTATTAACAAAGATAAAGGAAATCTCCAAATGCTCGACCCCATGCAGTTTGGCTTTGTCAAGGGGAGATTATGCCTGTTAAACTTGGTGGACTTCTTTGAGACAGTCACCCAAAGCCATAAGATAAGACTAAATCCATGCATATGGCCTACCTAGACTTAGCCAAGGCATTTGACACAATCTCCAACGCAGACATCATTGATAAATTCAAGCAGATGGGTATCAACCCATATATAGTCAGGAAGGTTGCAAACTGGATCACTGATAGAATTCTTTGGGGCAGGAAATAGAGGACTTCACCTCCCCCAGCAGACCTGTGACCAGTGGTGTTCCACAGGGATCAGTTCTGGGGCCACTACTGTTCAGAGTCTACTTCTTTGAAGTACAAGCTAAAACTAAAGGACTGTGGCTGACAAAGTTTGCTGATGACTGCAAACTGGGAGCTAACATTGAAAACCCTATAAATGTCAACATCCTGCAAGAAGGTCTTAAGCAGACTCATGACTGGTGCCAAAATCATGGTCTTAAACTTAATGCAAAAAATGCATTATCATCCCCCTTGACAAGGATGATATTCCTGCAAACTACCACATCAATAGCAATACCCTAAACACATAATCAGTGGGTGAGAGATCTGGGCACACAGATTGACAGCAATCTTAACTTTGATCACCATGTCTCCACAGTGGTAAGAAGGGCATTTTATATTGCTCATCTCATAAGTAAGGGCATTGCCTCAAGAAAATAATAGGTTATAACCCCCTTGTACTCTTCTCTCATTGGCCCAGTAATAGAGTACAATGCTCCCTTTTGTATGTTTCTTTCCAAATACCTGCAGAAGTTGGAAATCCCACAAAGGTTCCTTACAAAGAGCATTATGGGTCTTCAAGGTCTGTCTTATGCAGATAGACTGAAAATCATTTTCACTTTAGTCTGTATCATACAGACTGCTCAGTCAACCTGTGGCTTGCATATAGAGCAATCTCTGACCCAGCTTTAATGGAAATGTTGCACATTCAGAAGTCAAATGGCACAGAGGTCACTCAATCTAAGTACCTTAACCTGGTATATGATATAAAAAAAACATGCTGGAGAGAGAGATTTATCTCACAGAGGTCACCCCACCTTTGGAACAAGCTTCTTATTCATGATAAACAAAGCCACTCTTTGGCCCTATTTTAAGCGTAATTTGGATGATTGGATGGGTAACCACTAAGTCACCCCAGGGGTTCCACCTGTGTGCCTCTTGGAGAGGGGCAATAGGTGCTGATTTTTAGTGTCTGCTTGAACCAGACAGCCTTGGGAACACAGGTTGATCTTGGCTAGGCTTGTAAGGGCCCTGAGGCCATTAGCCTAGTAACCTCCTATGATCCTATGATCCTATGATCTTATAAATCCTAATCCCAAGCCCAATCTAAATGTTCTCTGCCTATACCTAAGCATACATTGCAAAATAGTAAATTCCCTGATTGTTCCCTAAGCCTCAACTCTGCTCTCACTGCCTAGCATAAGGTCCACAGTTGTTCCCAAAGCCTATAACTCCACTTCCCCATCACTAAACCTAATGACTAGATTGGTCTATAAGCCTAAAACTCGATTCCACATCCCTAAAGCTAAAATGTCTAATTTCTCCCCAAACCTAAAATTCCATTCTTACTCACTAACTCTAAACTCTTTTTTTTATGGGAGGAGGGATAAGGATGTGACTCACAATTTGCATCAGAAGGTTAGAGATGTGATTTTTGTTTTCTTTTTTAATTTAGATGTTATGGTTAAGCTACTAATGATTCATTATTTTGATTATGTTAGTAATTTTAATTTCATTTTTCTACCTTCTTTTTAATTAATAAGGTAGAGTTCCCTATCACTTATTTAAAGCATCATATTCAAACCCAAATTTTATCATGTTGTTTCAACACAATCCTTTTACAACCTTTTAAAATTTCATATAACATTACAACAATAAATGATCCATGACAATATATACATTGCTCCCAAGTTAGAATAAAATATGTGACTGCATAATATAATTTCAGTCTTCTATTATGCTAAATACAGGTTTTTCCAAGTATTTTGCAACAACTATCCCTTATGTTGTTTAGATAGCATGACTAACAACATTTATCTATAAACATTGAGAATTTCTCTTCTGTGTGTTTATCTAAAGTTTTCATATATGATTTAGATATATTTTTGGTATGATTTTCTTCATACATAATACCTGAGCTGTCAAACTGTGGAGAAATGTGTGTGTGTATTATGCATCACAGCTGATAATATTATGGCTGTAATACTTACAACTGCTAACATAAACACTGTCCCTTTGGTGGCAATAACCACTGCCTGCTTCTGTATCAATATGTTGATATTCTAAATCCGGGATTCATGAAGTTTGCGCCAAGCGCCGGAGTAGCATCGGCATTCTAGCGCCAAATATGGCCACTGAGCGATTCAAGTATGAGCTGTTTTCATGTGCACTACCAGCGTACGCCAGAGCTGTGCAGCTCCCTGCGCATGTATGCTAATTACCCCATGCGCAGCAGTGTAGCATGCAAATGAAGGTATACAGCAATCCATGAAGTGGTGCAGGCATAGCGTAAGCATGTAGACATGTAAACCAAAAAAAAGGGTTTACATTTTGTCAAACATAAAATCAGAGCCATGAAAGCAGACCAAACTTACGTATTATAATGTTAATATATGCCAATGGCTAAATATATAGCCAGTGGCATAAAAAAACATGCACAACATATAAAAAATAACATTTAATGTCATGGCCACACTAACGCAAATTAAAACCGCAGTGCATCTGTGCGCAAACGGGATCACAAGGAAAATATATTTAGATGTCATAAAACTGCAATGCAACACAATTCATGATATACCCATAATAGTCAATGGCATGCATGCTACACCACAACCATGGCGCAAGGGTTGCTAAGGGTCTGTGACAGTGTTCCTTGCGGTAACTAGGAATTAGCAGTCAATGCCATGCAAATGAATCAAGTGATACTGAATCACAAATGCCCCGCCGGCATAAGCATGTACCACACAGCATAGTGGTACAACACCAAGTAGTGGGTGGAGGTAAACATGACATCAAGAGAGGGGTGCACCACCGTAGTTGTAAGCACATTGGATCATTGCTAATCCATGTTGCCTGTTGCTAAGCAAAGCTGCAGGATAGGGGTGTGGAAGTAGCCATAGCTTTGCTTAGCTGAGAACACACAAGGTAACCGAAAGTTCATGTGAACGTGGATGAAAACGCGCATGAAACCCGGTAAACGGCTGTGTGTGGCATGCACCAGGAAGGATACGGGAAGACAATAAGGAAATGCTGCAGCATGGTAATTGGAGTACAAATTAGTAATTAACACCTAGCAACTCACAGTGTGCTATAGACAACAGCTAACAAGGCTGCTAGCAGCTACCTGCAGAACAGGAAAGGGGAGGTGCCGTACAGCAAAGAAAAGAGAACGGTCACAGCAGAACAAAGAAAACTTGCAGTAGATCAGCTACATAACACATTTCCCAACACAATCCTGGGTTGCAAAAGTACAAAACAAGAAAGCCGGCAGCTGGATGCATGCCTGATAATGGGGAGGGGAATCGGGTTGAAAATTGAAGTAAAGGGCAATAGATGAATCACAGCAGCCAAGCATAAGTCAACACCAAAGGCCCCACAATAGCAGTACCTGCTATAAAACCAATAATTAAGATACCCTGCAGGTGGAATAGCACAAACACACCCAATTACACCAGCATCATCCATTGCACAATAGTATAAGGTGTGAAAGCCCCACGTACACACTTGTGTATTCCCAGACACTCTGCACCATTGGTGTATACAGATGGGGAACTTTTAATATGTACATGTTAGGGGCCACCATAGCTTTGATTCACCAGCATGTGTTGGAGACTGACGGTGGTATGGAGGATGATGCTGACAACCATCTTAGGCACTGGAGGAGGAGAAGAGTGTTCAGACCCAGGGTAAACTACCAGGGGCTACATGATCTGGAGACAGTAGAGCATTACAGGGTGGACAGGGACATCATACAGCAACTTGTTGAGCTGTGCCGGCCACGCCTCAGAGCCAGAAGTAACAGAGGGGAGCCCATCCCAGTGGACATGAAGGTATGTGTAAGCTTGAGAATACTAGGCACAGGTACCTTCCAAAGGCCAACTGGGGATCTCACAGGCATCAGCATCCAGGGTACTCCACCAGTTCCTGGATGCCATGTTACCACATGCCAATGAGCACATATACTTTCCCCGAATGCAGGAGGAGTTGGCCAGCAATATGCGTCTCTTCCACCATGTGGCAGACTACCCAGAGATACTGGGGGCAATAGACTGCACGCACATACACATCAAGTCACCACCCGGTGAGCAGGGTAGGCACTACATAAACCACAAGGGATTCCCCTCCATCAATTGTCAGATCATGTGCAATGCCCAGGGCATTATCATGGATGTGTGTGCTGGCAACCCTGGAAGCTATCACGACTCCCACATCTGGCATGCCTCACAGCTGTATCAGGTATTTGCCAGGGGGCATATCCCATATGACCACCTGGTGGGGGATGCTGGCTATGCACTGGAACCGTGGATGATGACTCCTGTCAGAAATGCACACACAGCCATGCAAGAATGCCATAATGGGGCACACGCAGAAACCAGAATCATCATAGAGTGCATGTTTGGGACACTGAAATCATGGTTCCGTTGCTTGGACATATCTGGTGGAGCCTTGCAGTACTCTCAAGGCACGTGTGCCCAAATCTTCATAGTGTGTGCCATGCTACACAATATGATCTTGTGGAAATAGCTGCAGCATCGACAGAATGGTGAAGGCCCTCACAGCCCACCACCATTGCCAAGGGACCCACAGGCACAGAGGGACTCAGACCATGAACACCCTGTGCTAGCCCCAGTAGGCAGATGGAGGTGTGCCCAGTATGCCCATGCCTTGGCAAAGAGGGAACACACTGACAATGTATGCACTCATGGACTGACACCCTTCTCCACCTGCACACACAGCAAACATGGATGCCACACACACACGACCACCTGTAAACTGTCATCTATAGATGGTCTACTGTGTGCATCCTACATAGGTAGCCCTCAACTATTGTACACACAACCACCATTGGCACAAGGTAAGTCAATACCTGAACAGTAAATTAAGCTATCAGCATGTGTCCATACTGTATGTAGAGGTTCATAGATACATAGGTAATTACATGCCCAACTGCCGAGGCCACTCATAAGCATAGGCAAAAGGTTTCTGCTGTCACCACCCCATCGATTAACTAACTATCCCTCTGAGGAGCAGAACCAATTGCAGGATCCCTGGACTGTATCCACTGTTCCCCACCCACTCTGCAAGTATTCCCTGTAGTGTTAGTGAGGGGTTTTCTATAATGTAATCAGGAATGTAGTTCCACATAATGGGGAGTATCCCTGACAGGAATCTTCACAGATGTTTACATGTTACATAGTATACCTTAAACACAGCTTGCATATATAGGTAGTTCTACACAGAATAATAAACATGTGGAACACACAACCACTGAAATGTGCGTTAATCACCCTTGCACTACCAGTGCCTGCTCTGAGAGGTAAGACATCACTTTCAGGATTAGAACACACAGCCATGTACACAATAATCACAATAGCATACCACTAAGCTACCTGAGATGTACCAATGGTAGTCGTCTATACTGACAAGATAAAACACAAAAGGTAGGAATGTGTTGAAATAGGACAAACCGGCATGTACCCAATGAAAGGTGTATGTTTTTATATATATATATATATATATATATATATATATATATATATATATATATATATATATATAATATATATTTATAATTTTATATATATATATATATATATATATATATATATAATATATATATATACATCATCATATATATATATAGTGAGAGAGAGAGAGAGAGAAAGACAGAGGGAGAGAAAGAGATATATTTTGATATATGGGGATATACATATATATGTAGATATATAGATAGGTTAACAACATCTACATAACCATGGAGGTACATATAAATGGGATACCTACCAACTACCGACTGCTTTACATACCGACGCGCATAATCCCGAGGCTTAAGGTCCGAAAGAACACAGTACCGAAACACCAGATGCGTGAGGTGTAAAATCACGATGTTAAGGGACAGTTAGTCAGTGCTTCTGGTGTTGTGGTTCAGGTAGGTTACTGTGTGTAAGTGTGTTTCTTAGGGTTGTAGTGTGTGTAAGTGTGTGTTCTGGGTGTGGTGTGTGTTCTTGGGGAACTGTAATGTGTGGGTGTGGGTTAGCTTTGTGCATCTGTTTGCGTGATCTAGGTGGTAGAATATTAAAGTAGGGGGTGTGGGGGGCACAGACACCTACATGGGGGGGTGTATGGGGGCTTGGCCACCTGCTCATACGTAGTGTAGGGTGGTTTGTTTGGATGTGGTGGGTAGCAGTGAGTCTTTGTGTGCGTGTGTGTGTTCTGTGCTCATGCTACTTTCACGAGTTACTGTCGTTGTCGGTAATGTAGGGTATGGGAGTATGGGTCCGGTACTGTGTGCGTCAGAACTCTGTGGTTTCGGGATTCCATAGGTATTCTGTATACAGCGGTTGAAGTGTTCATATATGTGTATAACATGGACCATAGCAATCACACATTCCGTCAGTACCAACCTTTATGAACAAAGGATATGGAGAGTATATGCCTATACACTGTTGCAAATATGTGCTATGGACATGAGCCAATAATAGTGTTACCACCTGTCCAACTTTGCGAGGGAGAGTCCATCTTTGGGAGATTGTGTCCTGACCAAATATATTAAATGTAGCAAATGTCCTGGGATTGTATGACATAATTATGTCTCATATGTACTGTAATAGTTGCATACAATAGTTATTTCTGTATCTAAAATACCTACATGTTACAAGAAACAGGATAAGTAACTAAACTGCTACAAGGATAAGCTTATATTTAGGCAAGAAAGAAAAGTTCTATCCCTTGTACTGACCATGGGTTTGCGTCGGCCTGTAAATTCTGATGTGTGTCCCGAAAATGTCCCACTATGGCCATATGAAAAGGTGGCAACCCTAGCCAAAGAGGGTCAGTCACCAGCACAACTACGATGACTGCAAATACCTATGACAGAAAATCACAGCTTTCATGCAGCAACAATTTATTACATTTAGATGTATTACCGAAGGGATTCAAGGACTAACATCACCTGCATGCTATACAGGAACCACATAACAGTGTCTTAATGAATCAGCCTGCAATTACCATTGTATTAATCCACAAAAGGATAGGTGTTCAAATAGGGAAGGAACCCTCATGCACATATCGATTATGTATAAAAGCAGTTCCTACACACCTGCATCTGCTATGCACATCCACCATCCCCCCCACACCCAAACAAATTACAATACAAACTGTAATAACATCACAAATCATTCACTCACTGTACGACATCTGCAGAAGTCTTAACATACCTTGCCAGAGACACACTAACATGGCCCTATGTGAAATAGCTGCTGTTATACAATTGAACAGCTGCTGATGTTACAGGTTTTTTTTGCACTAATCCCATTTCAGAGGGTTGTGTGTACACCAGGATGTGTTAGCAATTGCTGATTAACAGCACAGTATGCTACACTTGTACACCAACTCAAGGATGTCTGGTGAGCACACTGTAAACCACATAAACGTTCATGCATAGCCATACAGCCTTGAGCTGCCCAGACATCCTTGCCAGACTTAAACATCTGCAGAAGTATCAGGTACAAACAAACCCTACATAAGTAGCAATGTTCTGAAATATAACAGCTGTACTCACATGTAGAACAAAATTGTCTAGCCATAACACACAATCCACAGGAGTCATGAAGCTAATATATCTCTGTATGTCTCCATATAGCTATTGAAATATATCACAAAACACACATCCAGGCCATCTTCCTTGAAAGTAATGCAAATGGACAACGCCCAAAAGGAGTACTCAGTTATACACCACTGTTGCCATTGTATCGGCTAATGGAGTAGCTGCACAGCTGATGTGGATCTAATTAACTACTTTGGAACACCAATTGGTGGGCAGGATACCACATGTTACCGATATGTAACTAGAAAAGGATGGGTTATCACACATTCAAACCATCAGTATATACCAGCAGAACATTACAAAGAACATTGAAACACAAACTGAAAAGGATTGAATCAACAGTTAATGACACCTCGGGTTACTAATAAGGTATGTAGAACAGTCATTATGTCTGTGCATTTAGTAACTTTCTGTAGTATTTAAAGTGCACGCAATCCATATAGTGGAAACAGTTATCTTGTAGTGATGTATTGTTGAGCATAGTAATGCTTGTAGTATTTGTGTGTACTGCTGTAGATCACAGGGCAAACACTGCATACACCACAAGGGATGCTATATAAGGGCTTTGAACAGAAATACTCCTCAACAGCTGCCGTCAGTGGCAGGGCTGGTCCAACAAGTATGTGCTATAACAGGGGATAGTATATGTTGATATACTGTAACAGTAGCCATATGTATGGGTGTATTACTGAGAATAACATGTCAAAGGTAGGGCCACTGTGCAATTATTATTTGCATTGTGGGATATTGTGTCAATAGCTGTGTAATCTACAGTACTGTAGGCAGATATGTATTACAAGCTACATAGCATTACTGTTATGTTAGGCAAATATTAGTTATGTCTATTGGCATTTACAGTACACAATAACAGGATACATATGTCTTTTAGTCACCCAGCAGTTTATCAGCATGATAGCAAAGTAAAATGGAAGTGCTAGTTAACTATCCATGCACATAAGACATGTAATATGTGCAAATGTAGGTACTAGGCTGTCTTACCAAGGGTATTTATAAGCCTAGCTAGAGTGTGTTGATTTTTGCCACCCCCATAGGTTGGTTCCCTGTGCCTCTGAACGGCAGAGCCATTAGTTCCCTGTGCCTCTGTCCAGCAGAGCCACTGCAGTAATCCCCGGGGTACATGTCTGTCTCCCATCCACAAGTCAAGGTTTCCCTTGAAGAGTGCTAGTGAGGGGCCCTGCCTGACGTACATTGGAATCATGTTCCAAAGCATGGGGAGTGTCTGGGTCAGGAATCTATCCGTCCAGCACATCCTAGTCATCATTGTGGTTAGGTGTATATCCCTAGAGCATGTGGTTCTCAGGGGCCTCTGTTTAGGTGGAGCATATCCAGCAATTCCGGGTTGGACATGGGCCTTGTATGTCAAGCAGAGATCACCTGTGAGTATGTGGTATGCAATGGAGTAAAGCTGGAGTTTCTTAGGTTGGGCTGCATCATCTGTTTGAGGTCAGTAATCCTCTTGGTGTGGTACTGTTATGGTCTTCCAAGCTGTTGCAGTTGTCTTGTAAGGTATATCCCAAACGGGGTGTTGCATTCTTTAATGTGTCTAATAAGTCATGAGTAGAGAGTCACAATGGCTTCCTTTGATCTGGATGCGAACCCATTAGAGATTAGGGGGGCCATGTAGAAGGATATTCTAACCACCTTGTCATTATGAGTATCAAAGGAGAGATTGCTATCTACTGGGGTTCCCAGATCCCTTATTACCTTTTCTGTATGTAGTGGACTAGCACCTATGTGGTAGTCTGCAGGTAATTAGTTATATCCAAAGGGGATGACTATGCACTTTTAGGCATTCAGCTTGACCCCATGATATTGACATCAGGTATCCATCTCAGTGCAACCCTTCCAGAGGGTGTCTGTAACAACTGGGGAAACAATTATGTCCCCTAGTTTGCAGTTGTCTGCAAACCTTTTCAGCCAAAGCCCTCCTGTGCTTGTCTGTACGTCAGAGAAGTATATACCGACCATGAGGGGTCCTAGGACTGAGCCCTGGGGGATGCCACTTGTAACTGGTATTATACAGTCGGACCTAGGGTGTGCGACTTCCACTGTGTGCTCTCTGTCCGTGAGCCACTTTGCAAACCATCACATGATGTAGGGGTTAATGTTCAGGCGGATGGGTATGTTGATAATACCAGAAGGAGTAATGGTGTTGAAAGCCTATGAGAGATCTAGGTAGGCTGTGTAGACCTCCTTACCCTCATCTAATGCCTTGGTAACTGTCTCTAAGAAGTCCACCAGGTTTAGGAGGCATGGTCTGCCCTTAACAATGCCAAACTGGGAGGGTTCAAAGGTTTGGATGTACCCAATGTCTTTGTGACTGAGATCCATGATGTGCACCATAGCTTTGCAGACCAGGCAAGTCAGGCCTATAGGAAAATAGATCCTGTGGTCTGTTGTGGCACCACCTTTGTGGAGTGGGATAACTGTTGCTGTGCGCCGTTCAGGGGGCACTATGCCTGATGTGAGGCTATTACTGAACATGGTGCATAGGTGGGGAGCCAGTATGTTCTGAAGTTCATGTAAAATGCAGCCTGGGATGTTGTCCGGTCCCATGGATGCTGTGATATTGGCATTAGAGTGTGCAGCTTTGAGAGGGAGGGGGGAAAGGTAGCACTGAACCAATCTGCCAGAATGTTGCCAATATCAGTTGGGTCTGTAATGTTCGTGCCTTTGTGCTGTAACTCAGAGCAAATCTGTTTGTTGACATTTTAGGTTTAGTTTTCGTAGCTAGCTTTGGAGAATCTTATAAGGGATCTCACCTTTTTACTGAGGCTGACAAGGGAGCTCCTCCATGCATGGGATTGTACTCTCATTTGCAACAGTGTCTTCCTCCTGTACTACAGTTTGTTTATGGCAGGGGACCATCAGATTGGTTTCCTTAATTAGGAGTATAGCATCTTGGTTCTGTTTGGGATAGCACAAATCATGCACTCGTGTAAGTGCTTATAGAGTGCATTTGTGTAGGATTCAGCAGTTGTAACAGTATTGTCCATCTGCATGAGTGCCATGACATTCACCACGTCTGTTTTAAGAAGCATGTAGGTAGCTTAGTAGACATATTATACCGTGGTTCCCTTAATGGGGGGTGGGGGTGGGATGTGGATATCAATGGTGTTCAGCTCATGATTAGATCAAGATCAGACCAACGAGTAGTTGACTTCACGTGTGGAGCACCGGTCACTCATGTTGGTAATGCCTAGG
Organism: Protopterus annectens; assembly: GCF_019279795.1. Taxonomy (NCBI): domain Eukaryota; kingdom Metazoa; phylum Chordata; order Ceratodontiformes; family Protopteridae; genus Protopterus; species Protopterus annectens. Next base: position 978,851,958 of record NC_056731.1, read on the forward strand.
TCTAGGATATTGTTTCCCCAGGTGAGTGTGTGGATATGTTGATTCAGGGCATTGGTGTTTATGAATTCCAGAAAGCGTTGAGCTAATGTGTTGGTACATGAGTAGTTTTCCCAGTTAATGGTGGGGTAGATTCAGTGAGACTAGGTAATGAGTGTGGTGTGGTGTGAATGTTTACCTTCTCCACATGACTGTCAGGGTCAGGCTTGGTAGGACAGAGCTTTACCTCCAGTTTGGCTAGATGAGTGCATCTCTCACAGGTTGTAGTGTTGGGTGGTAGGCGGAGAGGCTTGTCTGTGTACATGAGGCAATGTGTACATTGTCTCAAGATGTCCAGATTCATCAGATAGACAGGTGAGAGCACTGGCAGTTGACTCTTGGACATGCCTGAATACAGAACTACTTTCACCTAGACAAGTGAGGAAAGTGAGTACAAGAGCTATTTTACTCTAAGCAAGTGAGAAAAGTATGTACAAAACCTGTTTACCACTAGGTAATGAGGAAGATTGAGTGCTATAGTAATTATTAGCTTACATAGTGCTTACAAGTTCTGAACAAGTGCTGAGCATGAATAAGCAATTCAGATAGGGTCTTGGATAACATAAACACACTCTCCCCCCAACAGGTACACAAGCATATATCCATGTACACCACAGGGCCCCTGTACCCACAACTATGCAGGTACAAGCTGCGCTCAGGCTGCATGGGACCTGTCCACATCACAGGTTGTATCATACACATATGGAAAAACAAGATGCTCTCCACATACACATCATGTAAAACATAGCTCCATGTCAGGTTGTGTACACACTGAATGGTGCACACTAACAGGTATCACAACCCACAAAGGGGGAGACACCACTAATAATGGGAAGTACTGCACTTCTACCCTGCTGAGTCTGGTCTGGAAGGCCATGAATCTTGATCAAATAATTGATGTCAGCAGTACAGATGTAGATGACAGTAAGGTTGATGTCACACTGCATATCATAACCTTACCAGGTCATAGGACATCATCACCCATACTGTGTACCACCTACACTCAGTATACTAGATGTACATTCCTATGTCACAGGAGTGTTTTGCAACGGGACTGGTGGCAGAACCAACACTACAAAAGGTGTCTGAATAATACATGCTCATCACACCAGTGGCAGCTACAGTATGTCAGGGTTAATGAATGTTATTCCTCCTCATTGTAGTCCATACTTCACAGACAAACAGAAGACATCTGCCTATTGAAGTATGCAAATGACTATGACCTAGGAGCAATAGCTGACTCAGGAGTGTTGTGGACAACATACAGAAGGGGCTTTGTGGGTGAGGTGTGTGTGACATATGGCCACAATCTGACAGCTACATATTGCATTGTCACCCCTATGTTAATAACCCTGTACCCATGACTACCACCTAGGCAGCGGTCAACATAATGGACACTTGTGTGTAAGGGATGCAGCTGTGCAGTTGTCTTTCCTGTGATAGCTACATCACCACACCTGTCAGATAGTCATATGTGGCAACCCTAATAATGACAGGGTGCCATCCATTAATTTAGAGATCATTGTCCAGCCATACACAACACTCAAGTGACCCATATCAGATCACATATTTCCTTTAAGGGGTATTGACCATGCGCAGATGGCCTACACCAGCCTTCCCATTTCCCATCTTCACTATGTAGCATGATGCATATCCTGAATAAATCCATGCCCAACCCAGTGATGTTGGACATGCTACACGTACTCATCCTGATCTCGAACACATACTTCATGGACATCCACCTTCCACATGCTGGACAGATCCTTGTCCCATACAATTTACATAGTCCTGCCATACTATGCATTCCTGTCTGTCAAAGCTGCACATCGCTGCGCTCTCAGACATGGTGTGATGACCGCATGGCAAATGTATCATTAACCCTGTGGATCAGTAATGTGGCACTGCTCCACCTGGCCCCACAGACCAGCCTGTCGGCTACTGCCAGGTAATCTTTCATCTTAGATTCATACATGGCCCATGGCATATAGCTCACTAGTTGACTTTGACTGTACATGCTATAGTTGATATCCATCCCTGCAAATACCATTTGGCTAGCCAGTGTCCCATGTGTATCACATATGCAACACAGTTGATACATGGCAGGATGTTGAATTGCTGTACAGTGTTGTGTAGATGTATATGGCAGAACACATACATGTAAAACCTTATGTGAGCAAGTCTGCAGGGTCACAGGTCATGTCTGTTAAGGCAGTGATAGTCCTTATATGTGACATATACACAGCATCAATATTGACTGCATTAATTTGGACACATCCAGCCATGTGCTGATAGGTAGGAACACCAGTAGAGGCAAACAGACATGCCCACATCAAGACAGCATCCACATGGAGTATGAGCAATGTAATCAGGTGACACAAACACATATATGGTGATAATATCCACTCAACATTGAGTGTCACATGTGTGTGACACAAACATGTCAGAGTCATATAGGCTTGCAAATATAACTATTTAAACTTAATAAATGCGATACACATGTATGTTCAGCTGTAGTTCTGTATGTCTCTGTGAGTTACTGTGACCTGTCTCCATCATTATGTCTTCCAGGTATGCCGTGTGCAATGCTACCCCCTTTTACCCGCTTGGAGGATGAGGCCCTCATCCCATACCTACTCGACAATCATGATATCCTGTTCAGTCATGTGCCACAGGATGCACAGCAGCAGGATGCCCTGTGGATGGAACTTTGCAGGAGGGTTAATGATGCTGGTGGCCACAACCGCACATACCAGCAGGTGCGCAGACACTGTACAGACCTCATTAGATGGGCGAAACAGCATGCAAATGCAATCGCCAGGGAACAAGGTGCAACAGGTGGTGGACCACCAACCCAGCCCCCACTCACACGTACCGAGGAGCTACTAGCCAACCTGGGGACACCTGCACAACCACATCCACAAGTCTTTGCCGATATTGTAGAGGTGGGTATCTCTCTACCACTGAGCCTGGAGTTGCCTGGTTAGTCAGTACTGCACCTATAACAACTATATTCCATATAGTTGCATGTGTCACTGTACAATATGTAATGTAACATCATAAGCAAGGCATGTATACACACATGCCGCATACTATAGTATGCTACTCTGTGCATACACACATGTGCATACACCATAGTATAGTCTAATGTACTGGTGTATGTGTTATGCATATTACACCCTGTAGTCATTATACAGGTGTGGATTATGCTCATACCACTGTGTTACTCCTATTTAGGTACCTCTGGCATTCTGCTGCAACAGCAGCCCATTGCAGGTGAGACTGTTATTATTTATCAGGAATTGTAATGCACAAATCTATCTGCCATGTGGCCATTTACAACATGTACACATAATGTATGGTCCTGTCACAATATACAGGTTGGACCTGCAATGCATCACAATGACTACCCATGTGCAACGCTTGCAAACTATGTGAATCATCTCACCGACATGAATCCTCACAAACTGTCATTGCCAAATGTGTGGACAGCTGTGCATATAATGGTGGAGGTGCTGTTCACTGTAGGGACATGTACTACAGATCAGAACTACACATGTGGTGAATACAAACAGTACTACACAGTGGGCTGGAGTATGGCCAGCCCACAGGATTCACTGGTGTGGATCATAGCCCTGCTATAAATGCCACACAATGTGATGTGCTATCTTGACATGTCCATGACATCTAGTGGCCTGGCTGCAACACTGCCTACCTAAGCTGGAAACATATCCCACATACCACCCTTTATCTGCATATTCCTGTCATCAGTGGAGCATATATGTCATATGGGACAACACAGACATGTGAAATAGATGTCCGTCACAATAATTTGGCCAACACATGTACACACATGGCCATGGAGGATGGCCAGAGACATGGAGCAATACACACAGTAGACGTGATGTGCTGTGTGTACACCCTGTCGTACAATGGCTACACATGGTCCAACTATGGCTTTGTATAATGGTCATAATGTAGATGTGGAACACTAGACATCCTACAGGCCTGCGCACATCTTGTGTAGGCATAACATCAATCCACCATATAAGATGTGTTGAACATCTTGAGGGTGTCACGACATGACAGCAGTCACCTGTACAGTATCCACATCAGCACACAGATACAATACATTCCCCTTGCTGGTGTGGGACATCAATTTCATACTTGCTCCTCATGTGTGTGTGTGTGTGTGTGTGTGTGTGTGTGTGTGTGTGTGTGTGTGTGTGTGTGTGTGTGTGTGTGTGTGTGGTACACAGATGTCATGTGGGACATGGTGTACCAATGTGTTTGCCATGTCTGGCCATAGTTGCCAGGCAGCAGCAATATGGTTGCAGATGTACAGGGGTGTCATCCGTATACCCATCAGTGACCTGTGTCACAACTTTCACATCATGGTTTAGTGTGTATACACCTCAGTGACATGGGTCACATTCCACAGTATATATGTATTGTATCTGAACACAGTCATGGCTATGAACTCTGCCTGTAACTCACACTGTATAGCAATAGAGATGCCTCATGATTCCCTGCAATGGCCATGCACATCAGCTAAATGTGCAGTATATCTGTAGAGCGGACAGACAACACTGCATTGGGACGCCATTGCCCCACTGTATATTTGACAGGACACCATTGTGTTAAACATGTATGCATGTCATTGCACATGTCAGATCACATGTCATACTACATGTGATTGTCAAGGTCATATGCCACACATCAGGCAGGTGTACTGTTAACCTGTGCTGGTCTACATAGTGTAACACAGGGATGTATGCTAACTACTACTATGATTGTGTAATTTGCATGCCATCTGCTATGACACCTGCATGCTGTTGTGTGCAACCCAGGGATGTATGATAACTACCACTATTATTGTCTGCGCTGCATGTCGTCTGCAGTATCACATGCATGTTGCATGCCTTCTGTCATATCACATGCATGTGTGTCTGTGTGTGTATCTATTGTATAGATTGTAATGTACATTTCCTGTCTGCTCTCACAGGTGATGTAGGTGCATTTCCCTCCTGCGGTACATCTGATGTTAGTGTCCCCACAGACTCTAGCTGTGATGATGAACATATGATTGAGTCACAGGCAGAGTTGTCAGGGGCTGAAACTGTGCCATTGGTTGCCATTCCATCTATACCCCCCCTCATTCCTGCACACAGATCCCATGTCTGCACATACCCCATCACCAGTGGCCATAGAGGAAGGACAGTTGGTGCATGGTAGCTTGGAGCAGGAAAGTGTGGGGGCAATGGAAAGTGTGCCTGCACACCATGGTGTCAGCCAGATGACTGGTGGTGCCCCACACAGGTACGTCACCAGTGCTGCTCGTAGGTGGAGCTCTGACCAACATGCTCCTGCAAGACAGAGCGCAGCAACTGGTGTCACCAGATGCATGTTTCAGGCTGTAATGGAGGAACAGGCATGTGCTGAATGGCACAACAGAGAAGATCAGAGGATACAGAGGGCTGCTGTCCATTCTTTAAACAACAACATCCAGGCAATGATAAATGCTCAACAACAGATTGCTGAAGCTTTGGATAGACGGTTGGGTGACATAGTTGGAGTCCATGACCGTGGCATGACAATCCCAGAGCGTGAGCTGTCTGTGTTGGAACATCTGGTAGGAGTGAGGTGTCAGGCACGTGGATGTAGGCCTGCTACATCACCTGTTTCAGGTCTACGTGTATGAGCTACCTCACATGTCCGCTCCCATAGTGGCGGTAGCAGCAGCAGTGCATCTGGTGCTGTGCTGTCCACACCATGACACAGCAGGCCACGTGCACGTGGCCAGGGATGGTCCCAACAGGGACACGGTTCTAGTGGACAAGTGACATCAGACAGTACCCAATCTGCACCTCTGCCTGGTAGTGCCCATGCAACCCCTGGCAGGCACAGGTCACATGTCCATGGCCAGACACTGTGAACTGTAAAACCTCACCTGTACAGTCTGCAGCTGTCAATAATACCCCTGTGTAGGCCAGACACATGGCAGAACTGTGTGCATACATACACGCACACACTGGAAACACATATAGGGCACTGCAACACACACAATCATAACATCCACACATGCCCAATTAGATCAAAGGCCCTAGCCTACACACATGATGTCATCCAATGGTGCAGCCTAGGCCTCTGGCAAACATCACCCTGTGCATATGACAATGCCTGTGCCTCATCCCTGATATCCAGACCATCGGTGCAGGGACATGCTCATATGGACTGATGCACAGGGTGAACAGACTAGGAAGATAAATGTAGTTTACAATTGTTGATTACTGTTGACAGGCAGCAGATATACCATGAACTACAGGTGTACAATGCATTTTGTACTGTTAACAGTATGTGTCTTGTGTAACAACAGCAACTGCATGCTGGTCATGATGTTCTGCTGTCCTCCTTCTGGTCTAATTGCACGTGCCGGTGGATGTCAGTGTTTGCAATTAGTGTCCCATATGTCAATGTGGACTACTCACAGGTATGTATGAATATACCAGCATGCACCGTGTAGCTGCCACATACCAGTGAGAATGTCCTACATTACAAACACGTCTACCGATCCAAGAGCATGATAGCTGTGTATTAAGCTACTGTGACCACAGACGTGATATCCATAAAGGGTGACATCACAGGTACAGTTACATGGAGTGGTGAGGTAAGAGAGTGGTCTAGCTGATTACAAGGGTAGAGGCCAGTGGGAAGTGTGATGCCTCATTGGGAATCAGTAATACACATTCCCATGACAGGATGCCAACCCACAACCGCACCCACACACTCAGGTATTGAATCACATGTATTCAGTGACACTGTAACACACCCACACACTCACGGATTCACCAACACAGTAACACACACTCGCACACAGTTGCTACTGGTGAGGTGAGGACCCCTGCCTATGTGCAAATCATCATTACATTACTGTGCACCTACATGACGCACCACAGAGAATATAAATGTACAGGTAGTCAGTACAGCCTAAGATCAGGGACATCAACACGGATAGTAGAATGCATCACCTGGATGGGACGAGGGGTCTTATCAGTTCAGTATGGTAACATACATCCTCACCCCAGGGTCCAGTCAACCCTACATACACACACTGTGGCATTCAGTATTGAATATACCTATGTCACGCACATATAGATACCTCACATGTGTGAGATACACGCCCCTGCCTATGTCCTGCTTTCTACATTGCAGTCTGTACAGATGTGTACACTAGTGTACAGGAGAGTGAGTAACAATTGAGATGTATTCCCCACAATACGTGACATATATGGGCACACACGCAACCACACATGCCAGTACTGTGAATCTCAGACCTGCCTAGCTCATGTTATGTATGACATACGTACAGCAGTATTGCACGTGTTACAAACTGTACTGACACTTCCTGTGGCAACAGTGCTGATATATGCTCATGGGACGTCTTAACTATTAACAGGTGTCAAGAGACTTACCTTCGCTGATGCTTTCTGTGGCAACAGTGCTGATATATGCACACGGGACGTCTTAACTATTAACAGGTGTCAAGTGATTTACCTTCACTGTCCCCCTGACCACTGTCTAAGTTTTGTGTTTTGTCCTTCAATTAATGAAACCATTGCTTACCGGTTACACAGGTTATTGTAGGACCACTTGTGACACACCTGTGAGCTGTCCACAGCAGACATCCATCTGCAAAGATGCCCCACCACTTAGTTATTTCCACACATCTGTCCATACCTGAGGTACAACTTTCTGTACATTCAGCATATCACCATATACAGTTGGCAATATTGAGGCTGCATTGCAACTGCATGATGTACTAGGATACACGTCACCTGCATACATCAGCAACTGCACACGCATGTTATCTGAATGTACAACACTACGTTTACAGGAGTGTAGGTCCTACAATCCTGACATTTGGGCATGTTTGTAGGCAGTGCAATTGGTGGACATGTGTAAGGACATACATGACACATGGACTGTTGTATGATATGATGGGTGTAATGGGTGACCGGTACAGAGAGAATGTTACCTCTGTCAACATTGATATCACACCTTATGTACTGTTAGCATTCAGCAGCCATGGGCCTACATTCCATGTGCATGTGTGTAATGGCTGTAGCCACCTGTTTGCACAAAGGATAACAACAGCTATGCTATTTACATGTATGTTGTGTGTGTGTGTGTGTGTGTGTGTGTGTGTGTGTGTGTGTGTGTGTGTGTGTGTGTGTGTGTGTGTGTGGCATGTACATACCCAGGGCAGGTACATGTATGCATATCCATACATGAGGGTGTGTACTGGTGTACAGCAACAGTCATCTGCTAATGGTGGAAAATACAGAGGGCCCCTGGTATGAGTACAGCTGACCTGGTTACAGACAGTGGTATCATTGCATTGCATAACACATGATGCAACTGTGTCAGTACATGTGTACTCTCTACAGTTGATGTAGAGCTTGGTACAGTACACAGGTCAAAGCTCACATGGAGTATGAGCATGCCCGGTATATCCTTGTGTAGATGGCCACATAGTGCATTCCGAACAGCCCTGTGCTACTAAGTGTGTGAGCATGCCCAGTGATACCTTGTATCAGTTATGTGCCTCTGTGTATGGGCATGGTCATTGTAACCCTGTATAGTGGTAGTAGTCGTCCATTCCACAGATGGGCATACTCCAGGTCAGGATGGATTCCTACTTTAAACACACAGGTTCACAGGTATGTACATCTTAACTGCCAGCATCCCTGTTGATGTCTGCATTCCCAGAAGGTCATAATGACAGCCTTGAAATGTGTAGTCTATGTGGCGTGATTCGTAAGTATGTAGTATTGTAATAGTAATCTGTAAATAAGCAAGTGTTCCTTTCCCGCCACTGGCGTGTATGTGTATGTCTGTCCCCATTTGCCAGAGGACTGTAAATTGCTTTTAGACTGCTCACACTCCATACATTTCTTATACCCACCGTTAGCAAGGCCGACGATGTCACCCATCTACAAATACACCTCTGGGAGTGCTGTGTCCCAGTAATCTCGGTAGCGCATTCTGTAACTGCATAATGCTGTAGTGTAATAAAGTAGTTAGGTCGGTGTTCTAGTCCCACACTTGCTGTGGGTGTGTGTCCCCATTTGCCTGAGGAATGAGTAATGCTTTTACACTGCTCACACTCCATACATTTCTTATACCCACCGTTAGCAAGGCCGATGATGTCACCCATCTACAAATACACCTCTGGGAGTGCTGTGTTCCAGTAATCTTGGTAGCGTGTTCTGTAACTGCATAATGCTGTAGTGCAATAAAGTAGTTAGGTCGGTGTTCTAGTCCCACACTTGCCAGGTGTGTGTGTGTCTGTTTGCCTGAGGGACTGATTAATGCTTTTAGACTGCTCACACTCCATACATTTCTTATACCCAACGTTAGCAAGGCCGATGATGTCACCCATCTACAAATACACCTCTGGGAGTGCTGTGTCCCAGTAATCTCAGTAGTGCATTCTGTAACTGCATAATGCTGTACTACAGTAGTTAGGTCGGTGTTCTAATCCCAGACATGCCAAGTGTTTGCGTGCGTGTGTGCTTGCATGAGACAAGTACAGTGCTTTGTAGTATTCGCCGTAGCATGTGCCCTAAATGCATGTTGCTGCAGTGTGATACAGAAGGGGTTTGTATACAAGACATGGCATGCGTGTGTTTGTCTGTCAGAGCCTGTGTAGAGGTGGCCATGATTGTCTTATCATTGGACATGTTTGGGAGCGGGTTTTGTAGTTTTCCTATATGATATCCATCTTATGACACATTGGCCACCTCCCGAGGAGTACAGCTGTCAGTCAGCCATGGCACTGTTTTGGCAAGCCATACCCATACATCTGGCAAAAGGCCTAGTGAACTAAGTATGCAGCCCTACTAGTACCCGGTATATGTCCCGCACCTATGTGCCATGCACAAACAACCTTGCCTAGGATATCCCACTATGTTGCTAGTAACATGCACATTGAGGACAGATAGTAGGCATGGTGTGAATGCAGTGGCCTGCAGAGGACATGGCACCCTGTACAGCAGTACAATAGGCACATATATGCAGACATTGTGCCTTCACTATGTTCCAAACTGAATGCTTGCAACATATGTGGTGCCATCACATGTGATCCACTAAAGCCAGACAATGCTGTACACATGTGCCCTGTATGGACCCATGCCACTGACACCACGGAATACCTATATCATACTATCATGCAGGTACATTGCCGACCTGCTCACTATAAGCAGGTTTTGCCACACCAGGCCAGTATTGTACACCTGTACATGTCACTGCACAGTATTGTGGGACATGCACATCCCATGCAATGTCCATGTGAAGGACTATCAAACACAGACATGGCATGCATTGCAAAGTTATGGCCCTACACATTGGTAACCAGGATGTTAGGCCAGATAATGAAGTACCCATCTGTGTGGGACATTGCAGACACTACACCCCTGCACTGCACACCATTGTCGGGTGACATGATGGCAAGGATTACCCCTCAACCAGCCTTGTACAGCCATCTTGCACAGCCAAACACTACACACTTATGGAGCAATGCATACTTGCATGTCAGTACTGGCACCCTGTGTCTGCATGTGGGTTGTGATGCTCCCAACCACAGTCACTCCCAGTACAAACCTTGTTGGCATACCAACAGTTGTCAAGCACTTTCACCTGCCCTAGCCCATAGAACCTCCAGATATCTCCTGTGGTGCATGTGGTCCTGTGCATTACTGCAGTGTGGCAAACTAAGTAGTTACATTGTGTATTTGTGGCCCTGGAAAAGGTGTCAATGCGTGTCCATTAGAGAGTGTGGTTGTGGTGACAATGGCATCCGTTCACGTGGACTGACACGTGTGCCACACCTAATGTATGTCTACTATATCTGTTACAGATGGCACTCACTCACCTACACACATGTTCTTACAGCACAGCAGCATGTCGCCTTTGTGGCACATGTAGTAACGTCATGCACATGTAACAGTAATGAGTAGTCAGGGGTTTGCCCCTGTACTATTCGGCGTGTGGCAGATGATGCTTATGGTTAAGTCTCCAAGCCCTTCCATGGAGTACATTGTCTGTCCCGCCCACACACTCTCTGGTGGATGTGAATGTGTACACCTGTACAGCAGCAGCATGTGTATTGTAAGAGATGGAAATGGTCAGGTGATGGCCTCTGCACCTATTGCAGTCCTCCTCTAGCTGATTGCATGTGGTACAGCTGTGATGGTGTTCCCATAGCCATCCGCATGATAAACACAGTACACTATCTAGGGAAACGTTATTATCTGGCCATGACAGTCGCTGTGAGTGGTACCTGGATGTGGTGTTCTGACACGGCATCACAGATGATATCTTGATGTACATCAATCATTTTCCACAGTGGGAAATAGCGTAAAGACAGGAGGGTGATGTGCCACACATGACTACAGCATGTAAGTGTAGCTATGCTGCATTGAGACTACTGCCTGTTTAACATGTGTGTGATAATGGCTATTCTGCATGTTGTAATACAGACATGACAGTACTCTGTTCATGAGGAACTCCCATCTGTAGGGCCATCTGTGAACTGGTCAGTGTGTGCAACCATTGGTTTCCTGTGTTACACACTGAACACATATCTGTGCACAGCAGAAGCATGGTGTGAGGATTTCAGACAGTACATGATGATAGGGATGTGTTACTGCCATCACATCCCTGAATGGACATGTGTCACATGAGACAGTGGTATGACTGACACTGCGTGGGATACCCAGAGACAAGACAATAATGGGCAACTGTTCAAAGCTGCGGTCACATGACTACTACACATTGTACAGTTGGCATGCGGTATATATGCATGTGTTGTGCTCCCTCTGCAAATGTATACCATCTGTTGTGTTGGGTTGCTGGTTATATCTATGCATTCCTATACTGTTGAATGACTGCGCTGTATGATATATTTGTGGTACTGTCCATTGTCTGTATATCTGCCATGGCGTATTGGTAATACACATTAGCTGTATGTGCAGGGTCCTGGTTCCGACCCTTAAAAAGGACGTTTAGTTGGTTGCAGGGCAGAACAAGCCCATTGGATACGGAGGGAGTAAGACACATTAAAGCAGTTGGGAGTGGGTGTGCATGGGTTTGAGTGGTGTTAGGCACTGCTGACCTCTGGTTATAGCCTCTTATGCTCAGTTAGCCTCTACATTGCTTAACCAGTGCAATACTCGCATACTGGTAGCCAAACATGCTTACACCCGCTCGCTCCCGCACTTGCAAATGCACCGACATTGGTGCTTGCATCTGCCACTCACACCCCTGGATGTGAGCGAGGACCACAGTATTCCCTTGTGATGCCTATTACATCGGACTACATGACTACAGTATCGAGATTGGCTGCCCATTAGGCGACGGCATCACGTTCGACTGTATGGAATCAGCGGCCTGTATAGTGAATCAATCATATTTGTGTGTACCTCAAACAATGTGCTCCCACCTTGTGATGCCTATTACAGTGGACTACATGAATACAGTATTGGGAATGGCTACCTATTAGGTGACGGCATAGCGTTTGACTGTACGGAATCAGCTGCCAGTCAGGTGAATCATTCATATTGGTGTGCTCCTCTTACAATCTGCTCCCATCTTGTGATGCCTATCACATCGGACTACATGACTACAGTCATAGCCGGCCTTAGGCATAGGCCAACTAAGCAGCCCCTAGGGCGCCGCTTTAGTGGGGGCACTTTACCAGAATTTATTTGGTGTTGGTAGACCAGGATGGGGGCACTGGGTGCTATGGTGGGGGGTGCTGCTGTGCCCTTTGCCTAGGGCACCAGTTGACCTAAGGCCATTCCTGACTACAGTATCAGGAATGGCTGCCCATTAGGCAACGGCATGGCGTTTGACTGAATGGAATCAGCGGCCTGTCCAGTGAATTAATCATATTTGTGTGTTCCGCATACACTCTGCTCCCGTCTGGCTGATACATGGGAACCGAGACTCTTCAATACAGACAAGTAGTTGGGTTGTTGGAGCCACATCTGTTGGCCGAGTCATGCTACCGCATACCTATTATAGGTTTGCCACCTTGTCAATTGGCCAAGGTGGGACTTTAGGGTTAGCACCTGTCCCACTTTGTGAGGGACACTGTGAAAATAATCAAGACATAGCAAATGTCCCGATTTCAGGACATTATTATATTCTACGTTTCATTAATAAATGCATAAAACAGTTATTTTATATGTGAAACTTCTATATGTTATGTGAAGTAGCATAAGCAATTCAAATGTAACTAGATTAAGCTTTTATTTGTGCAAATATGTATAATCCTGTACTATGCATGGCTGTAGGTATGTTTTGTCCTGGAAAGTCTGGCATTTCTACAGAACATGTCCCACTTTGGCCATTTGGAAATATGGCAACCCTATAGTACCTGTATGTAAAGACGTCAGACTTTGCAGGGCAACATATTCCCACAGCCAGTAGAATGGGGAGTACTTCACTGTTTTGCCTAAATAAAAGGTTACTCTTGTAGCATTATAGTTGCTTATACAGTTACCTATAACATTTAGATGTTTC
>NC_056731.1:978868077-978870577 GCF_019279795.1 Protopterus annectens
TATATATATATATATATATATATATATATATATATATATATATATATATATGTATATATATATATTACATCTGTACATACAAACATACATTTCCTATGCTGGGAGCTGCTTACACCTGCGCAGGCTCACTCGCCTATGCTTATTGTGCGTTACATATGTTTACTGCCGCTTATTTGTGCTTAGCTGTGCCTTATTCATTATGACAATACCACTTTGATTGAAAGGATCTGGTTAATAGTCCCATGCAATACACACGTTCACCTTTACATGTTTAAATGTCGGTTTTACAGCAGAGCAACATTCATTTCACAAGGAAAATTATATGTGCTATTGTCGAACTTGAACCGTGAATGCCTTTTCGTTAGATGGATGCTCTAACCACTACACTATTGGTGTTTTGCTTTATTTATATGTATACCCATACTTTATAGTTACCCGAACACCCACCTCATCACTTCACTTACACAGCAGGCATCCATTTTCCTGTTGGGAAAACTGCACTACTACACATGCGCCATTCCCTATTCCCTACTGCTCTGGACCCGTGCCACATGTTGACTCACTCCGAGGATATTCAGAGCTCCAAAGCCTATAGTCCTGACACATATGTGTGTTCGATTGTCAGGGTGTTCATATGGTCATCTGGGTTTAGGCTTGTTCGACTGGGGACCGGGACTGCCCTGTACCTAGTTGAAAGTCAGACTTAGCACGGGGAGATAGTTCGTTCCACTTCTAGCTTCCTAACTGTGGTTGGGGTTGCAGATGTGTGCTCACCTATGGCCATCTTGATATATAACAGCACTAAATATTACGGGAATTTCCGCTGCTGTTTCCTTTCACATTCGTTATGACTGCTATATTGTGACCATGTTCATTCTTCATATCTACATATATATATATATATATATATATATATATATATATATATATATGTATATACATATATATATATATATATATATATGTATATATATATATATATATATATATATATAATATCTATATATATATATATATATATATATATATATATATATATATATGTATGTATATATCAGTCTGTACATACACATGCAAATACACCTACATGCTTATTTACATTTCCCATACCGTTGAAACACCGCTACTTACCGTCGCGCATACACACTTGCATACCCGCTTACGTCTAGGATTGCCACCTTTTCAAATGGCCAAAGTGGGGCATTTTCAGGACACACATCAGATTTTACAGGCAGACACATACCCATGGCCAGTACAAAGGCTAGAACTTTACTTATTTGCCTAAATGAAAGCTTATTCTTGTAGCAGTTTAGTTGCTTAATCTGTTTCTTGCAACATTTAAGTATTTTACATACAGAAATAACTGTTTTATGCAACTGTTACTTGAAATATGGGACATAAGTATTTCCTACAATCACAAGACATTTGCCGTTGTATTATATTTGGTCTTGACACAACTGCCCAAAAAGGGACTGTCCCTCGCAAGGTGGGACAGTTGGTAACCCTACTTACATCTGCTTTAAAACGCTTTAAGCACCATATATCCGAATGCCACTATGCGAATGTGTAAGGTATATATTCCCAATAATGCACGTGGGGAGACATGCATCATGGTCAGGTGTTTAATCCCGGGTCATAGGTTCTGCAGGACCGGCTGGAGGCTGAGCAGTCTTGTGGACAACTACTGCTCATACAACTTGTGTCGAGATGTATACAGGACTGGACATCGTGTCGTGACACAAAGTCTTATGTTTAGAACAGATACTTATCCCATGAGGGATAACCAAAGATTGTGGAGACTGATGACCTTCTTTGCTTTACGGCAATAAGGTAGGGTTATACATACAAGGGATACATAGTTTGCAATCCTGAGACTGCCTAGGGTGAGACTGCCTACTAGATATGGGTAGGGGTCACTATGTGCAGATATGGCTGCACCTAACTAGCAGCCAGAGTATGGTTGGTTTTGGTGGACGTTCAGGAAGGGGGGGTGGTGTGTTGCGAAGGGGATGATGGGTATTCAAATATGTATCCAGGTGTGTTGGGGTTGAATGGCTCAGTTCAGGCCAGATCATTATGTGGGTATGTGCCGGTAACATTTCTGTACATGTGTATTGCACTTTTTAATGTTCACATGTTTGTGGGATTGTCTTGCGGATGTGAATATTTGTTCTTTGGTTATCTTCCTGATTCACCCACTGCTCCCTCGGTAGACCTCCAGTTCACCTATTGTGCATCCAACCCAGTCTCCCCTTGGCGAATTATTACATTACCCATCACCACCCAGCCCCATATTCCACAGACAACATCCATCCCTTCTCTAGTTGATGGCCCATGGCACAGTCAACAGAACACATTGCGTACACTACATATCTCTGGGTCCAATATGGTTGTGAGGACTACCCTAGCATTTCTGATCATCCACATGTTGTACTTCATGCACATAGGTACACACAAATACTTGTCTTTCATGACATGGTAAGTAGACCCAGGTAATGCC
>NC_056731.1:978875577-978965577 GCF_019279795.1 Protopterus annectens
AGCCACAGGTACCTTCCAAAGCCTAACTGGGGATATCATGGGGATCTTACAGGCATCAGCATCCAGAGTATTCTACCAGTTCCTGGATGCCATGTCAGCACAAGCTGGTGAGCACGTATATTTCCTCAACACCCGTGAGGTGTTGGCCAGCAATATGATTCTCTTCCACCAAATAGCAGAATACCCTGAGGTGGTGGGTGCTATAGACTGCACACAAATATGCATCAAAGTACCACCTGGAAAGCGGGGTAGGGTCTACATCAACCACAAGGGCTTCCCCTCCATCAACTGCCAGGTTGTGTGTGATTTCCAGGGCATTATAATGAATGTGAGTGCTAGCTGCCCTGGAAGCTATCACAATTACCACATCTGGCATCTGACGCAGCTGTACCAGAGATTTGCCAATGGGGACATCCCTTACGGTCACCTAGTCGGGGATGTTGGTTATGCACTGGAGCCGTGGCTGATGACACCCATCAGAAATGCAGAAAGACCCAAACAAGAATGTCATAATGAGGCACACGGGGTCTATATCAGAACATCGAAGTTTAAAAACTTTGAATGTTCTAATATCGACTCATTTTGATCGAACGCTAAAAATAGCGAAGCTGCAAAACATCAAATTCTTTCTTAGGGAACAAATTTGGTTGGCTGGTTCTGTGGCTTCGTGATTTTCAGTGCTGTGGTGGAGATTTACGGGTCAGGTTCAGGTAAGTGTGCGATTGTGTGGTTGTTAGGATTAGTGCGTGGGTTAGGTGAGTTAGGGTTAGGGTGCAGGTTAGGTGAATTAGGTTTGTGGGTTAAGTGAGTTAGGGTTAGGGCGCGGGTTAGGTGAGTGTGCGATAGTGACGGACCTGAGGGTTAGGGTTTGGGTTAAGGTAAGTGGATAGATAGTAGTGAATGTATAGTTTAGTGTAGGGTTAGTTAAGTGTGTGTATTGATGTTTTTTAGGTGTGCTTGTGTTGTGTGCATGTGTTTCGGAATAGCAAATTTTTTCCCAAGGAAAAAATTTGCTGTTCTGAATGTGGATATTATGTGGTTTATATATTTTAGGTTCGATGAAATAGCGTTCGCTATTTTCATCTTTCGATAACGTGATATAAACACAGCACAGGCACAGACCAGAATCATAATAGAGCATGGTGTTTGAAATGCTGAAGTCACTGTTCCAGTGCCTGGACACATCCGGTGGAGCCTTGCAGTAATCACCAGCTACATGTACCCAAATTGTTATCATATGTGCCATGTTACACAATATGATCCTGTGGAAACAGCTGCAGCAGAAACAGCACGGAGCAGGGCCACACAGCCCCCCACCAATGCCAAGGCCTGAACAGGCGCAGAGTGGCTCAGAGGAGGAACAACCTGAGCCCACCCCAGTAGGCAGATGGAGGCGTGCCCAGTATGCCATGGCCTTGGTAAAGAGGCAACGCATAGCACATACACTGACACAGTAGGGACCCAGGGAATGACACCTCTCTCTGACTTGCACATACAGTAAAAGGGATGCCAAACATGACACTACCTGTGCTCAACCATGTATCGGGAGTGTGCTATGTGCATCTGACATAGGCAGTCCCTAGCACCATCAGCAATACTGGCACACCCACAAGGTAAGTCACTCTCCTTACCGATTGCTGATTGGAGTAGTATGTGTTGCTACTTGCATCTATGGTATGGATGTGAGCATGCAAGGGAATCAGGTGGCTGAATGGGATGCCAACAGATAATAGACACCTACAGTGGCAGCATGAGATCTGTAACAAATACAGGTGTCACCTTAGTAGCCAGTATTACACATGTTGACAAAACCCACTGCAGGAAATGTACTGGGCCACATGTATGTCCATATGCCGCACACATGCCAGTCAGAGAGTTCCACATATCCAACAACAGTCACAGCGAGCAGGACAGGTGTAGACAAACACAAACAAAAACTGTGCTAAGGCCACTGAATGCTTATGGGTAGCCTCCCCCCAGGCCTACACACGCAGACCACATCAGTTTAGGCAGTGGGATGTTAGTTCTGAAGGATAGGAAGTCAGAAACTAATATGTAGGTCAATCAAACATAAGACCTGTAGTACACTGACATGCCTCTAGTCAGCATGATAGGTTAGAAAACAGAATGAAATGGAGTACCTGACATACCACTACAGTCATAGCAAATGTGTACAAGTGTCAGGTTTGCACCCCTCCAATCCTGTGTAGCAATGAAGAAATAGTCAGGTGTGCCCCCCCCCCATAGCCTATGTAGACATGTAGTAACAGTCAGGTGCCCCCCGTGTAGAAATGTAGTAACAGTCAGGTGTGCCCCCCCAATCCTATGTAGACATATAGTAACAGTCAGGTGTGTCCCCCCCTAATCCTGTGTAGCAAAGTAGAAACAGTCAGGTGTGCCCCCCTTAGCCTATGTAGACAGTAGTAACAGTCAGGTGTGTCCCCCAATCCTACATAGAAATGTAGTAACAGTCAGGTGTGCCCCCAATCCTGTGTAGAAATGTAGAAACAGTCAAGTGTGCCCCGCAACCCTACTTAGGCATGTAGTAACAGTCAGGCGTGCTCCCAATCCTATATAGAAATGTAGTACCAGTCTGGTGTGCCTGCCAATCTGATGCACACACATTGTAACAGTCAGGTGTGTCTCCCCCCAATCCGATGTAGAAATGTAGTAACAGTCAGGTGTGCCCCCATCCTGTGTAGCAATGTAGAAACAGTCAGGTGTGTCCCACCATATCCTATGTAGACATGTAGCAGCAGTCAGGTGTGCCCCCCCAATCCTATGAAGAAATGTAGTAGCATGCATGTGTAGGTATAATACCAGTGGAGCACAGATGCCCAGAGGTGGCCAAGGTAGCAGGATAGATTGTAGCATTTGTACAATATGCAGGTATGTGTGTGTCAGGTTAGTGTGTGTTTCATATTGTGTGAGAGTGGTCAGTATGTATGCATGTTGAGGTATGACCTGGTGGCCATTGCCCACTACTGCTGATGACAGGGCCAAGTCCTCACAACTGTAGTCCCAAAGGCAATTTTCACCAGCATAACACATGCTAGCAGTAAGCCATTGTAAATGTATGGTGGTAATATGTGTCACCATCTGAAAGATTGACATGGCATGGCTGTTGGGCTAGATATAGAAGCAATACACAGGGGAAAGTACCCCATACATACACTATATAATGTGTAACTGTGAAATGGACTCACCCTTGGAATTGTACATACAGGTATGCATCACATTATCGGGGTCTGTAGTAGGGAATGCCGGTGTCGTCTGCCCGAACACTTGCAGATCACAAAGGTGGTAGGACTGATGTATTGGGGAAACAGCTGATTTACCTGCACATGCCACGATAACTGGAATGCCCCGTGCATATCTGTCCATCAGATGCAAGTAGTGTCCATAGCACACATGCACCCTGCTCAGCCAAACTCCACCCACAGTACCTCTCTGGTCATATCCCTGATGTTGGGAATGGGTACAATATGACCCCCCCCCACCTGTATATGGCAATGGCAACAGGAATGCAGCATGCAGTGCAGGTGTCCAATGCAGGTGTGTCACTAGCTGTAGATAGCACCCTGTCAGCATCCACACCAACTGATCAATACTGATAGAAAGTATTGACATGAACACCTAGCACACCTACCCTGTCACCCCAGGGGAATATACTGTATGGAGGTCTGATACTGTAGAACTGATAGAATGCAATGGCCTGACACAGCTGGCCCACATCACCACAAAATGGCCTACAGGCCTCTGCCAAAGCCCTGTGTCTCACCCATACTGCCAATGCATGTTATGTCATGGACACTCAAAGAACAACATAACACACTCCACATAAGCCATATGCAAGGCCATGTGGACAAACCGCAGTAACATGTCCACCATGTCCCACTGCATGAATTGTGGACCAGCACCAAGGACCAACACCAAAACACAGCGGTGATGAGGTGATAACCTTAGGGAATGTAGCAGAGAATGTATGCATAATGTATGGCAGAGGATAGAATAATAGAGGGGGGTGGGAGCATGGACAGCATGGAATGTGCAAGGTCCAATACAAAGCTGTGTGCACACACTATCCCTGGCTGCAAACACATAAATGGGTGGCTACAAACCTGCCCATACAGCACAATAGTGGTAATGTCCTGACTCATGGCCCCTGCCTTTGGGTAGCCTGTATGAATCATTACAGCTGTGAGGTATTGCCACAGCAAGATAAGGCCATACTGTCATGTCGATAGATGTACAAGTATGGGATCCTCTGCCAGCACTGTACCGAGGTGCTGATCTGGATACATAGACCCAGCAGCAAGTGTCTACAGCTCACCCTCCAGAATGGCATAACTTACCATGCATATGTAGGTGCCTGCCCACAATACCGAACACAGCTGCATTCACCCTTGTTCCCCAGGACATCACTGTGAGCAAGAATATCCACCTGACAGTACTTGAAGACATAAAACATCACAGTGTATAACAGTACACATGTCTGAATATCTCTGCTAACACCAGTACCATGTAACAGAAGCAGCACAGACACAATCACCTACAGTAAACACTATCCTTTGCACAGTTTGTCTCCATATTACTAAATGATCCATGGATACCCTGCAGAAACAGTTTGCTACCTGTAGGTGTACAACACAAAGGTCTGCACTGCAGTAAAAACTTCCTGGAATGGATCCACACATTCAATACAGAAGGGAATACAGGGCATGCTCACACACTTAGAGAAATGAAGGCAATGTCAGACAACAACATACCAAAAGGTCATACTGAGCATGTTCACACACTTAAACAAATGAATCCCATGTCTGCAAACAACAGTGGACCATACATGTCTGACTGCTGCAGATGTTAGTGCATACACTGCTCAGTATGCACCAGTCATGCCTTGCACACACATTGGATAGCAATACAGGCATATATCCAAGGACAACACACTATAATAAGCCAAAAGTAGACATACATAAATGTGTGGAACAGAGTGACTGTGACAAAGAACCATCCATCATGGGGCTTCTTCCATCCAGCACACAGCCAAATGGCTACAACCACATGATGTGTAAATGTCACTCACTGTAAAAACTAGCCACTGGTATTCATCAGCATTACAGACTATGTGGTGCAAGTGCTAGCTGTGCAACATGACTGTACAAGGCAGTAGTCATCTAGCAGCTGTATACACATACCTGTGGAATATAACCCTGCATGTGCGTGCATGTGGTGTGTCAACCTCTAGATGAATGGGTTATGGCCCATGCACACACACACTGCCCTCCCCATAGCCCTACTATGACAAGTCTGTTGATGTCATCCACTTTGAAATACACCTTTGGGAATCAAGTAGCCCAGTAATCTCTGTGGCGCATCCTAATACTGCATAATGCTATAGTGTGATAAACTAGTTAGGTAGGAGTTCTATTCCCAGACATGGCAACTGTGTGTGTGTGCTCTCTGTGTAGGGAGCATTGCTTTTTAGGCTAGTCATACTCACTACAATTCAAATGTCCTACTTTGGCAAGGCTGCTGATGTCATTCACTGTGAAATACACCTTTGGGAAAGATGTAGCCCAGTAATCTGCGTGGTGCATCCTACAACTGCATAATGCTGTAGTGTGGTACTGTAGTTAGGTAGGAATTCTAATCCCAGACATGATAACTGTGTGTGTTTGTGTGTGTGTGTGTGTGTCTGCCTGTGAAGGGAGCAATGCTTTTTATGCTAGTCACACTCACTACAATTCAAATATCCTACTTTGGCAAGACTGCTGATGTAATTCACTGTGAAATACACCTTTGGGAAAGGTGTATCCCAGTAATCTCCATGGCATGTCCTATAACAGTTTAATGCTGTAGTGTGATATAGTACTCTGGTAGGGGTTCTATTCCCACACATGGCAAGCGTGGATGTTTGTGTGTGTGTTTCTTTGTCTGTGTAAGGAGCAATGCTTTTAGGCTAGTCACACTCACTACAGATCAAATGCCCTACCTTGGCAAGGCTGCTGATGTCATTCACTGTGAAATACACCTTTGGGGAAGGAGTAGATCAGTAATCTCTGTGGCGCATCCTATAACTGCAAAGTGCTGTATTTAGTAATAAACTAGTTAGATAGGAGTTCTAATCCCAGACATGGCAAGTGTTTGTGTCTGTGTTTGTTATTCATATTCTGCGTGGAGGTGGCCATGAGTGTGTAACAACTAGACTCATTGTGGAGCAGGTTTTGCAAATTTCTTATATGATGGCCCTATTATATGTCACAATGTCCACCTTACAAGGATAACAGATGTGAAATAGCCAAGAGGCTGGGGTGCCAATCCATACCCCCTACATGTGACATCAAGGCCTGGTAAACAAAATTAGCAACCCTTGTATTACCCAGAGAACACTCTCAACCCATGTCTCATACACAAACACGCTTGTCTAGGCAACAACTACTATGGTGGTAGTACCCTGCATATTGCCCACAGATAGTAACCATGGTGTGATTGCAGTGGACTACAGAGGGCATGGCACCCTGTCCATCAGTACAATAGGCACGTACATGCAGACAGTGTGCCTTCACTATGTTCCCCACTGAACACCTGCAACATCTGTGCTGCCATCAAATGTGACCCACAAAGGACATACCATGCATTAAACACATGCCCTGTATGGACAGATGCCACTGACACCAGGGAATACTTGTATCATGCTATCAATGTAGGTGCAGGGTCAACCTGTTGTCCTTTACCTTTTCCCACCAAATGAGGCCAGGACTGGCACATCTGATGATAACAAGCTGTGTACACAACATGGGCCAGATATCCCAGGTACAGTTCCACATGTCACTGTACATGCATGTGGGACATGTGCACATACCAGACACTATCCATGTCATGGACTAAAGAGCACATACATGGTAAGCAATGCACAGCAGTGGCCACAAACAATAGTTACCCAGGTGACTGGATGGTGAATACAATACCCAGCTGTGTGAGCCAATCCAGACACTACACCCCTGAGCCACACTGCAGACCATTGTCATGTGGCCTGATGCCAAGGTATATCCATAGCCTCCTGGCACAGTCAACCATTACACACCCGTGAAGCAATGCACCCATGATTGTCAGTACTGGCACCCTGTGTCTCTGTGTGTGTGTGATGTATGATGCTTTTGACCACATTCACACTCACTACAACCCCCATTGGCATACTGAAGCATGCTGTCTGATGTCAGACACATCCATATACCCTTTGCCCACATAACCTCCGGATAACCCCTGTGGTGCATGTGATACCTGCACAATACTGTATTGTGGCAAACTAGTGAGGAGATGTATTCCTGACCCTGCCAGTGTGTCAATGTGTGTGGGTCCTTGAGAGAGTGTGGCTGTGTTGACGCTGACACCTGTTCATCCTGACAGGTATGTGTACTACACCTACTGTATTGCTACCATATCACTGCTGCAGATGTCACTCACCATCACATATATGTTTGGGGAGCTCCTCAATACGTAAGTTATGTGGTGCATCCAATAACTGCATAGACATGTGACAGCAATACATAGTAAGGGGTTTGATACCCTGTACTGGTAGGTTTGTGACACAAACATGCTTAGGTTTTACACTCACACCCACCCCCAACCTATATTTGCCTCTGTCTGCCTCTTTCACTCCCTCTGTGGTGGATGTGGAGATGTACACCTGCTTTTCTTAGGCAGCAGCATGTGTTTTGTAAGTGATGATCATGGTCAGCTGATGGCCTCTGCATGAATTGCAGCCCTCCTCTAGCTGATTGCATGTGGAACAGCTGTGGTAACATTCCCATAGCCAATTGCATGGAAACACACTGCAATATCTAGGAAAATCATGTTGGTGTTGGGTCTTTTCATTCACTGTGAGCAGGACCTAGATCTGTTTGGCAAACAGCATCACAGATGGATTGGGGATTTACCTCTAACAACATACACTGTGGAAACAGGCCAACACACAGGAGGGGGATGTGCCTGGCATGACTACAGAATGTAAGTGTCACTATTCTGCATTTGGAGTAATGTTGGATTAACAGGGTGTGTGTGTGGATATGGCTGGTCTACATGTTTTAATACCTGTCATGACAGTGCTATGTTTCTGAAGAAACTCCCATCTGTAGGGTCATCTGCAGACTGGGCAGTGTGTGGTGCCTTTTGTTTCTTGTGTTACTCACAGATCACCTATCTGTGAACTGCAGAAGCATAGTGTGAGGATTGCAGACAGTACATGGTGACAAACATGAGAGTTACTGACTTCATATCCCTCATAGGACATATGTCACAACAAACCCTGTTACAACAGTAAATGTATGTGGTTATCACAGCAAAATGTCAATACTGTGTTTGTGCCTCCAGCCACAACTCTGTCAACCTATGTACATATGTCATGCAGTAGGAGGTGCATGTGTTCTGTACACCATAATTTATTGACATCATATCTGATAACAACCCGGTGAGATATTAGACTGTGACACATGTTATGTATAGTAGAGGTTATCTTTGAGGACATAGCCTGGGCATTTTGTGGTTGTGTGTACAGTACTGAGGTCTGTGTACTTATGGTGAGTGTCAACAGTGTGTGTGTTGTGAATATGTACCTTGGCCTGTGAACAGACTGTGGTAGATGTCATTGTTCTTGGTCCTGTTCTATCTGATGTTACATGCTACTCCACTGTATGTTACCCTATCGGCCTACATGTTTGTAGGGCCAAACACGCACATGTTCCATACCACAGACAGGCATCGGACCACACTGTGTAGTGGACCAGTATATGTAGGGTTAGTGTGTGAGTAGCACATATGAGGATGGTGTTGATCAGATAGTCCATATACTGTAATATTATGCTAGCTACCATATGCGGCTGTGGCTGTGTTGACATTGGTTGTGGTTATGCACTTTCACACAGGTGTTTGTTACTCTGTGCTGTGACATGCCTGTAGAGCCTGCTATATATGCAGGTACATGTGTATTCCCCCATAAGAAATGTAGGCCAGTGTTGTGGCAGTCTGCCTATAGCCTCCACAGTGCTTTGTTACATGCCTAGCAGCTTAGTGTACTTATCCAGTGTGATGTTATATCCAGATACTTGCCAGATGTGCTGCTGCCAGGCCATCATAACAGTCATGTATGTCGGACAAAGCAGTGGGATGCTGTACAGATGTATGTCACTAACTAGTGGGTAGTATGTAACCACGGCACCTCTGTACCAGTGGTTAGTATGTGTCAGGACAGACAGGGATGTGTGAATGCATAACCTATGGGGGCAAATGTATACCAGTGTTTGGTGATATACATGTCTACATAGCTGTTAACATCCATATTGTCAGGTTTGGTCCACATGTCTTGCACTAAGGGGTTCTGTGTATACTTACTGACTGACCAGAGTGTGTCAGACTGTCCACATTTATTGGCCATATCTCTGCTGTAGTCCACAGGATAATTACTGTGCTAGCAGTAGTACTGTACTATGGTGTCCTTAGGATGTCTGTCTGTGGCCAATGGCGCACATGTTAAAAGAAGATGTGACCTCCCACACACAACAAGTCTGTAAAGGCAACCCCTATCACAGTAGCAATAGTCTACATATATACCTGAAATACATGCCTGACATCCCCTTGCACTAGGAGGTTGGGACTATTGGGGCTGAGATAGGCCTCCACTCCATGTTCAGGACATATGGTGAACATATATGTATATATTTATCCATATGTCTATATAGATATGTACACATAAACATATTGACATACATAGATGGATATGTATATGCACATATATATATATACATATAAACACTCAGATATACACATATACACAGCAATATATGTCTACACGTATACAGATAGAAATACATATGCACATATACTTATGGATATCTACATATATATTGACAGTAATAGGTATATCAGAATACATATGTATGCACATATAGTTATAGATATCTACATATTATAACTACATAAATAGGCATATCCTTACACATAGGATGTGCCTACATATATAGCTATATATATATATATATATATATATATATATATATATATATATATATATATATACATATGAAGAGATGTACACATGGCCATATATATATATATATTGCACTATACAGATATGTATACAGACATATATATGAATACACACGTGTATGTACATGTAGACATATATCAACCGATTATATGTATATATCCATATTCCTGTTATGTGTAAGCCTCACGGTTGTGTATACACTCTCAGATGTGTCTCACTGTATGTATTTGCTATGTGCCCATTATGATAAAACAACGTATGGTGTTTAACTACTGTGACTATAGTGTATAGGGTCCTGGGTTCAAAACCTGCAAGGCTGTTTATTTTGTTGCTGGGCAGAACAAGGGCCATTGGATAAAGAGTGATTAGGGGACTTTTAAGCACTTGTAAGTGGGTTTGCTTGAGTTTGCGTGAGGGTAAGCACTGCTAACCTCTGGTTAATGATGCTTACAGGGAGTTAGCTTCAATATTGCTTAACCTGTGTGTGCATTGCTTACCCCCATGCAAATGAGCTTAAACCCGCTTACTAGTGCTTACATATGCTTACTCCCGCTTACTACTACTTAATAGTGCTTACACTTGCTTACTAGTGCTTACTCCCACTTACCACTGCACTAATTTAGACAGTCATGTCTAATGGTTCTTGGGAAGGTGGGGGGATTTGGAAGCTGTATGGAGTTATCATTCATTACACATTTTACCTTCCATTTGTATCCCTGATTCCTGTGATTATCTGTGGACTTTGCAACATTATGAAAGTGACCCCTCACATCTGCATTTAATGGAGTACTCCAGTTCACAAATATATGTTATTTAGTAGGTTATGCAACTAAAAATATTGGCCATATCGTGATTAGACATGAAAAATGGAATGTGCCTTAGTGGGACTCGAACTGGGAATGACTGCTTGTAAGGCAAATGCTCTGCCCACTACACTATTGCTATACTGCTTCATTTGCATATATCTCCCTTTTTATCCTCTTCTGCCATTTAATCTGCATTAACCGTAGCTAAGCAATGGGAAAACCTGAGCACCTATGGTTAAATGTAATCTGTTTCATAAAAAAAAAAAATAGGATCTTTATATTGTTTCTTTATATTGTTTGTGTTTACTATAGCTCTTGTACATGTGGGGGGATGTTGCTGGGGGTATGCGAACACCTATGAGAGGTCTCTCACATTCTTTTAGGGCTTTCTACTATTCTTCATTGCAGGGGCGTGTATATTGTGAGAGCTCTTCTCTCAGACATGCCCCCTGCACTCTTACATGCTCCGTGTAAGATTAGGAGCTCAGGCATCGCACGTTCATTAATATGCACAGTGCTGCCATCCTACTCCTAAACAGCCGCTTCCATGCAGGATTAAGCTAGTTCTGCATAGAAGATTAGTAAATCCGGGGGTATGTCTTTTGTTAATAACAGTTGTTGTTTCCAAATATCTCTGTACATATATTATTATATTATATTAATTGCCTTTTGTGGAGCTTTTTCTCCCTTGGCCTCCACTGAAAATGGATTCTTTCTGACCGAACATACTTTCCTGGTAAACAAATGCCAATAAATAAATTATATATATATATATATATATATATATATATATATATATATATATATATAGGTTCACTAGACAATCCCAAAATACAGAACTGTCGAATTTCAGTATATCGAGACTGAATAGTGGAAAGTGCAGTTATGTGAAACTGCCCTATGTCGAATGTGGAAATGTCAAATCTGATGTTGTGGTGTTGCGTTCGTGAAGTGTGGTGCAATTTGTGGATTTATCTGGGGTTTCAGGTAAGTGGTGTTTATGTAAGGGTATTCGTTAGGGATGTTAGTGTGTGTGAGTGTGTGTAGTGGTGTTTTTTGTGTGTTTAGTATCACCTCAGAGTTAGTATATATAAGTAGGGGGGGGTGCAGATGGGCTTGCCCCCTGCTTATACCTAGGGTAGGTGTGTTTGTGTGTTATGTTGTTTGTGTGTGTTGTTTTGTTTATTGTAGTGTAGTTAGGTAGGTGTATGTGTGTGTGTTTGTGTGCTGGTGTGTGTGTGTGTGTGTGTGTGTGTGTGTGTGTGTGTGTATGGTCGTGATTGTGCTTTTCACGGTTTTGGGTTTTAGGGGATGTGGGTTTTCTACTATTCAATCTCGAAATACTGAAATTCCACATTTCAGTATTTCGAGATTGTCTAGTGAATCCATATATATATATATATATATATACACACACACACACACACACACACACACACACACACACACACACACACACACACACACACACACACAGGTGTATATCATAAATTACATAAATCATAACAAACTTACAAATTTAAATTCTATGACACAGAAGGATAGCATGGAACATTGAGTGGTGTATTAGTTGGGAGGGGAACTCTCACAGTCTCCTGACATGTGCTGTGGCCTACTAATGCTGGGAACTAATGCTCTGAGGCATTAATTTGTAACTTACAGGTGCATGGTTTGATTCCCTTGCTTTTCTTTGTGAGTTGTGTAGTGTTTATAGCTCTTGAGATAGTTTGCTGTATTGATCTATGCTGGGATATAGCTTTCACCATATTGGTTCCACATTATCTCTCATTATACAGTCAGAGTTGCATTTCTTTCAGAACTTTAGTTATGTAGGACCAGTTAGGCTATCAAACTATTAAGTGTTTATCATTAAACCTGCTCCCTTTTTGAACTTATCCTCTCATTGTGCTAGCTTTGAATGGTTATGTTTTGGCATGGATGGGATGTTTGGCTTTTCTGTCTGCTGTCTGGATTTGCTGGGTGTGCATCAGAGGGCTGTATTAATGGTGTCTTCATTTTGCTGATGGTTTTAGTTGTAGGTTTCTGTGGTGGATTGAGAATCTTCATGAAGTGTACACATTCTCTAATTGTTGACTGACATACATCTCAGTGTTTCAAACTCCATATCCTTCAGAAAATGCATTAAATGCAAGGACCATTACCCAATTAACTGCAAAAGTTTATAAAAGCAATATCTAAGTTTCTTCCTCGATTTTTTTTTCTGTGTTCTGATCTGATTTGGCATTGTTCCACTGTTTGGTCTTGGATCCTTGCTCATCAATGTTTAGAGAAATGTCATCAGTATTTATCAATTAGCCAGATTTTTGGAGAATGTAAAGAATTTTGGCCTCATATTTCGGACAGCTCTTCTTTAAACTTAAAGTTTGCTGGCAAATCATTGAGAACCGAAGTCATTAAATAATAACAGGCATGTGAGTTTCAGTTGCTATCTTTCATAAATTGCATACTAACACAAATGTATTTATTTATATTTGTTAACTTGGTAGTGTCCAACTGGGCAAGTAGCCCATTTTTAGCAGAGACCCAGGAAGAAAAGCTTAGAAATAGTAACAATTAGCTGATTGTCGAAGTAGTCATGAACACAAATATTAGCAAAAAAATGCAATTAGCAAAGTTCCATAAGAAAACAAGTAGTCATGATCACAAATATTAGCAAAAAATGCAATTAGCAAAGTTACATAAGAGACAATGAGTCATGAAAAAACACATAATAATAATATAATACAGAGATAAGCATGGGATTATAACCACTAGGTGCTTAAAGGTGCTGAAGAAAGGTACATGAGAAAGGGAGTTGGAAGTAGTAGAAAAAAGAAACTAGCCAAGAGCAATTCAGGGGCAGAGTCAGTTGCTATTGAGATAGCCTTTTAGGCTTTTTTTTTTTAAATCAGGACATGTTGGGATTGTTAGGCAGATTGATCTTATTGTATTTCTCTTTGAGATGGTTTTGGAGAATAACATGTTTACATTTGACAAAGTTTCCACTACAGGATGGGGTGGGAATAGTGAATTACTTTCGGAAGAAAAAGAATTGCAATAGCAGCTATGTTTATGTACTATGAAGAAACCAGGACAGAATGATAAATCCGCTATCAACTGTAATGTAATTTACATTTGACAAAGATTCCACTACAGGATGGGGTGGGAACAGTGAATTACTTTTGGAAGGAAAAGAATTGCAATAGCAGCTATGTTTATATACTAGGAAGAAACCAAGGCAGAATGATAAATCAGCTATCAACTGTATTGTAAAAAGGAAAGCAGAAATGTTCTAAATAATTTTTTTAACAACAACCTAAGTTTTAATTTGTAGATGTGTAAACATTTTATATACACGCATATATGCAAAAAATGTTAACTTTTTTTACTGTTTTTCACTGTTGTATGCTCTGTTATTGTCTTTTAACACTGTTTTGTTGCATTGTCTTTTTAAGTGGAAGGCAGGTTAATTGCAACAGCATTCCAGGTTGGTCACATGTTTTTTAAAGTTATATAAGCTTCCACTGAGGCTAGTTCTTTCATCTCTGATGATACCTTCTTTAGGAAGGCAAAAACACTAAGACTTTGTACTTTGTGAATAAACTTTGCTCAATTTATGGTTAAAGCAGTGCTGTACAGTTTGTTCAGCTTTTTGATCTGCTTGTATATCTTCAGCATTTAACACTATAGCTGCTGGTACCTGGCTGAGCTCACTGGAGGAGTTAAGGTATTTTTTTTTCCTATGCGCAACATTACTAGAAGTGTATATTCCATGCAATGCAAAGTTTTATGTCACATAGGAACAATTTTAGTTCTATTTATTCATGTATTCATGAATGTATTTAATTATTATTTTTGTTTTATTTTGCTATCCAGGCATGCAAAGTAGTCATCATTCCATTTTCAGCCATGACCCATGCTCAACAGAGCAGCACAAATAATTATATGCATAACAAGAAATAATAGGCCAAGGCAAGTAGAGGAAACATCAGTAAAATAGATGAAGTTATGTATATAAAAAAAGTTATAATGAGCAGGAATATTATGAGTAGTGTACATCCTTACTACACTATGTAATGTACGCATAGATCATTTTCACATTTACATATAACAAAATTGATGATCATCACATTTCTATCAATTGAGCTTGAGTACATTGCCCTTGAACTGTATGTGGCTAATTCTGCTAGTTACTGCTGATATTTATTAACTATTGTTGTTAAAACAGGTGGAGGCAACTTCTTTTCATAGCCTTTTTTTGTGTGTGCTTAAATTAGTCCAGTGTGTGTTGTTTTCTTATCTCTGTTTATATTTATTGTCATAATTTACATAAAAGTATGCATTGTCATGCAATGTAAACAATATTTACCATCATTGTTTTTTACTGTAATTTCAATACTCTCATAAAAATGCAAGGCAGTCCTGTACTGTTTCACAATGTTTTCTTGACCAGGTGCATCTCTTTCATTTGAAATACCTTAGTTAAATTGAGAGTGTCAGCACTACATTAGAAAGAATCATTTTGAAAGATCTACCCCTGCCTCTAACACTCAAATAATTTGTTTTTAAATCTGCAGATTACAACGTGTAAGTGTATTTTATTTCTTAATCTTATCATACATTGCATCTATTCCTTCTTTGCTTAAAGCTTTTACTGCTCGCATTTTCCCTTAGTACAATTTGTGCTTGCAAGGGCAAATTAAGGCTATTTTTAGGAAAGCATATTTATTATTGACATTAACTATCCAGTATACTTACATGCTAAGCAGACTGAGTGCATAAAACTGAAATATCAATCACTATGTTCCTGTTTCACTTATATTTGAAAATGATGCTTTATTTGTCAGTGATTTTAGGCTGGAATCAAAGTGAGGTAGCTGGACAGCACTACAAGTCTAAGGGAGCATTTGCTTTGCCCTAGAAACAGAACTTTCCAGACTAAAATGCCCTAGCTAGCTTATAACTGCAGGAATGTCTTGCAAACTGTACTGTATATAGCAATCCTGAAGTTGCAGATAGTAAGGCAGCCTCCATGAAACACAGCAATGTAAAATAATTTTATTATTACTGTTTTTTTGTAATGTCCAGACAGTGGTGCTCACTTTCTAGTCATTTCCTGGATTCTTGTCTTCAGCAAACTCCCAGATAATTCTTTATTGAATGATATATAACCAAAGGTTATCATTGCAAAAAATATTTTTTTTTACTGAAGGAAAAATGCACTGGGAGGTTTAAATATCAAGTGAATGACATTGCTATGACTGGCTTCTATCATATGAAAACATGTGGACAATTTAATGTGTCTGCTTCACCTTGCATTAAGTGTAGTATAACAATATATACCTATATTCAAATTATTCACTTTAAAAATGATGGTATACATTAGATAATGAAACTTGTGAAGGGTCAGAATCTCAGATTCCTCACTGTAATTTCTGAACCATACTAACTATGCTACAGATTTTAACAGAAAACATAACATATGTTTTCATCAAATGTAAAATGTGTTATTTTTTTAGTCAGTTACAATGTCAAGTTATCAGATAAATATAACATTGAAGAGAACAAAACATATTTATCTCCATTTTAATTTGATTATCTTCCTGTTCAGTTTTCATATCCTGTTTACTGTAACAATGTTTAGAGGAGGAGATTTCATGTTTTTTAAATTAATTTATCAGTAAGATTCACTTTTTGGACAGTAACATGCAGTCCACAGTTAACCCCCAAAATACATACATGATCACTTCAGTAGTCAAATGTAGTTTTGTTTACACATGGCTTACAATATGGAGTAATGTAAAAAAAAATGTATACCTACATTTTGCACTTACATTTCAGATAATCTGCAGCACAATGTTTTTTGCTGTATCAGGTAATGACTTGTTATACCCAAAGACAAATGGATTTAATAAGCATCTTGTGATATGCTCTCTTCTAAGATCCACTCTTTTGACTGAATATATTCAATTTGATCTCTTGCACTGTCTTGTAGAAACAAGGTTTCTTTAAATGGCTATCAGATACTGATATTCTCTCTCCCTGTTTCTCTCCTTCTGTCTTTGTCTTTTTCTAGCACATTCTGCCATCCTAATTTGCTTTTCTTTCTTTTTTTAGTTCTAGTTATCTCTAATCATACAGCTTTTTAAATGTTTTTTTTTTTTATCTCACATACTTGGTCTCTCTCTCTTTTTTTCTGTGTCTCTCAAGAAAAATGTAGACAGTCCTCAATTTAAGCAACTTGTCATTTACAATGTTATCTCTGCTGTTGTCGTAGCCTATATGTTTCTTTCCATTAACTATATATCCCGGAAGGTTTTGCACGAGTTTAGATAATTATCTGTTTATTACAGTATTCCAGTATTATAAATGCATATATTCCAGCTGAGTCTGATAGAATTATATGGTATCTATGGGACAGGTTTTGGCAGTATGTTGTGAATGTTTTGCTCATATCTTGATTAAATTTTACGAAGAAATAAAGAACTGCTGAAACCACAGTTGAATAGTCTGTTAAATAACAGGCAACAATATCTTTCACCAAAAATGCTTCCTCAGGCATCACATGCAAAAAGACAACAAGCTGTTTAAATAATCAAACTAGTCACATGATAGCTTTCATTATAATACTAATTAGTGGTTAAAGTAAAAGCATCTGCTTAAAAAACATTTATATAAAATTTAAGCAGTTATAGCTCGACAAACTGTATTAAAATATTCAACTTGTGCATGTATTTTTTTTCAATAATGGTTTTAAAGAAAATGTACCATTTAGACCTAGGGGTGAATATGCTTTTAACCTAATTTTCTATTTCATCCCCACATATTCTGTGGACAGTTTTAAATTTCCTCCACATAGAGGAGAATTCATAACTTTCAAAATGGCAAATTTAAAGGCATGAGTTGACCCTTTTCATCTACGTGTCTAAATAGGGCATTTGTATCATTTTTACACCTGATATTTTAGTATGTGATGCCTGAGAAAGCCTTTTTGGTGAAAGATATTCTTGCCTGTTATTTAAGAGACTATTCAACTGTGGTTTCAGCAGTCCTTTATTTCTTCATTTGTTTTGCTGTTTTTGGAGCTGCTGAATTTACAACCAGCATGCTGTGTTTGTTTTGTACTTGATTAAAGTTTAAGTAACCCACTTCTAGAAGCCACAGTTTCTCACTTTCAGAAATTCTGTTTTAGTGATGACATTCCACAGTCAGTACATTGTTGACAATATGATACACTCTGACTAAGGTAAGCGTATTATTTTCTTTTATTTTATTTCCATTTTTTCCTCTCATCTTATGCATGTAAACTCAATCTTGTCATTCATAACAGGTGATGCAATTTCCTAGTCTATTCTGTTACTAATTACCAGGTACTTCTAACATTTCAGTCCAGTCTTATCTGGAGCTACATTCTTTGAAGAACAAGTTTCCATAATCGGGTAGCTCTCTCAATGCAAAGCAACACCTGTCAGCCTATATAGAGCAGTTGCCTGTACCTAGACATACCTTAGTTGACTTACATGTGCTGCAGCAATGTGTGAATGTGGAGTAGCCTGCGAAGGCTGATACAGTCAGTGTATGTGTCTCCTGCATGTTGAGGTACAGCATTAGTGAGTGCCCTCGTTCATGCATGTGCTGCACTGCTGCTTCTAAGAAAAGAGAGGTGTCAGACTCTGTCCTCACTTGCCATGTTTCCTACCTCTGGAGACTAACAATATTCACCCCATGTCTTGTACCTTCCTAGTTGGTGTTCTAAGTTTTTTTGACCATGCTTGAACCAATGTGACTAACAGCACATATTAATAACTTAGCCTCATGTGTCACTGTGATAACTGACATTTCATTATGCTATCTTGTTGTAGCAGTTATGGCCTCTCATGCAGGCATAACTTCTTCATCTTACATTAGATCATTTCATTTTTGTGCTAATGAAGTCGTGGGATATCTGTAGACAATTTATGTTGTTATACACCACAGTGTTAAACTCTAACTTGACATGTCACCTGTAAAGAAGTGTCACAGATGTAACTCATTGCCTTTGCTTCCTTAAAGTTTTTTCAATTTTTTACAGCATGAGAATGATATGAAAATTTATCTAAGTTGCCTATTTTTTGCATCTCTCTCTCCAAACCTCTGCAGCCTCTTGCTGTTCCCTCTGATTTCTGCTTTCACTCATTCCCAGATCCCCAAGTTATTCTTTATTGGCATTCCCATATACAACTCTTTATTAGGGTAAGTTTTCCTTCCCTCAGAAAGCACTGCTGATCAAGGAATTCAAAAGGAAATTTCCCTAAGCATAGCCAAAAGACTTTATTCTTGTAGAGATAGATTAGGAATCCTAAGTGTGGGGGTGGTTGTGCAATGATATCAACATACTGTCACCACTTTTCTGTAATGTAAAATTTCTGTTCTCTACCAGATGTCCCACAGGCATCAGATTTTCACCAACTCATCTTTGCCATCCTATACGGTCTTATAGGTAAAACATGCTTGCATATTCTTTCTGCCAAGATCCTGGTGGTTTTAGCTGTATAGTAAATTCCACATGATCTGCAAGTCACAATATAAACTTCCAATTTTGTGTTACTATCAGACAGCTTAGATATTCTTTTGTTTTTCACAGCAAAAACAAAGGATTGTTAATAAGTATGCACTGACTGATGATTGGTTTAATTCCTAAAAAGAGTTTTATCTAGTTTGTATGTCACAACTTATTATACAGCAAGTGACAAGTAGAACTGTAATGATTGTCAGTATTCTATAAGTGGAATCCATCATCCCCTTCTCAAAAAATGACCACTTTTTGGAGGGTGTAAGTAGGACAGTGTTAAACCTGGAGCTGAAATCAGGGGCAATCCTGACCAGTTGACAGATTT
The DNA here is from genome assembly GCF_019279795.1 of Protopterus annectens. Classification (NCBI taxonomy): domain Eukaryota; kingdom Metazoa; phylum Chordata; order Ceratodontiformes; family Protopteridae; genus Protopterus; species Protopterus annectens. The sequence goes on from NC_056731.1 coordinate 978,895,305, forward strand.
GCATGACACATAAGCTACAATCCACAGCTACAAGACTCAAACCCATGCCATCAGTGTTGTCAGTGAGCTGCGCATTTACTGGATGCAGCATAGAAAGAGGTATTGCACAAGCATCTAGTATAACACATTGAAGGGAAGTTTGCATTGTCAAATCCTAATGGGTATGCATCCCAGAGAATAGTTCTGTATGGCCAAAAAGATGTGTGGGAGCTCACTGTGCCAAATGTGCTACATTTGACTAAAGTATCCCTGGCTGATGTAGATGTCTGTCATACAGATAACAACACTTACAAACAACACACTATTATGAGTGGATTCACTATGCACAACTGTGTATTGCATGCATCTGCCACATGTAATAGCAATGGATAGTGTCTGAAGCATCTGCAATTGATGTGTGAATTAAGAAGTAATCCATTATCACGAATGATACAGCAGTATGTGAGACTGATGGCAATACATCACCTATGCCCATGTACACAGAAAGTACAGTAGTGCAAGGTTTAGTGTCAATGAGTGAGGAAGCTATTGCTGTGATATTGTATACATATCAAACAATATATGGAACACCCTCTATAAGTATATTTCAGCACTCAGCACTTGTGCCACATGATCACTGTCCCATAGATATTGCCAATGAAAATGTTACACTGCCATGAATTCCTAAACACATATAAGTTCATACAAACTATCAGATGGTAATACTGATGTGATGCAGTGGCACATCTTTAATGCAGTACAATGATACTACAGCTGTACCTATGCTACAATTGGACTTCAGGTGTACATCACCTCAAAATAAAATGTTTGGTCTAAATCACATGTGCCACAGTGTAACTGTTAACACAGACATGTAACTCTACCTATTTCACATCATTACATCAGTTGTACAACATATGCCTGTATGTTTATCAATGAAAATGTGTAGGTGAGGGCCCTGACACCATATGTGGATACATGACAGCAAAGATGGATGGGGCTCTTGCAGAATAGTTAATGACACAATTGCTGATATTCACACAATTGTGCTGTAATACCTGTATAATCTTTGTGAATAGTAACACAATAGTGCATACAATAAATTCCCAAAGGTTGCAACTGAATCTTAGAATATCAGTGTGTCTGTATAACAGCATTACAACATGTGGATGAACTCAGGCATATGTGCCCATGTAACCAGTATGATGTAATATTGTTATTTGTCAGATAACATTTCCAGATGCTAAGTATACACATACACACCTGTGCCACACTGCATCTATTATTGTAATGGATGCATGACAACTGTGTAGAATGGTGATATACTGCAGTATAAGATCACATCCATTAGTAAGGAAACAATATACATAGCATCATCCAATGAAATAGTCCTCAGGAGGCATGTTACTACAGCTTTTATGGAAGGGACATGTAATCAAATGGCAATACAGTAGCTCAAATCATAGATTGTAATATACTGTTGTAGTGATACAGTACATCCACAGCTCAACATAGCACATGTGGATGACAACAACATTGACATGTGCAATGTTCAGAAGGCCAAGGGACATTACTAGGCTAATGGCCAAAAACACATAAAATCCTAGTCATTATTATACCATTAAAACACAAATCACTGTAGCTATGTGGCAGAAGATATAGAGGTATGTGTGCATGTGTGTATGTGTTTGATTTAATACAGATTGCCTCTATCTATATGTGACATGTGCAACACCTCATGATAGAATTAGCAACTGCACATCCAGTAGTCTGGAGATGGCTTGCAGAGGAGCTATGCTTCATGATGTGGGTATGCATCTTTCTGATGATGACATCTTCAGTGTTCATAGGTTCATGGGTTCAAAGATAGGTACTAGGCTATCTGCCCAAAGGCATTTATAAGCCTAGCTGGAATGTTTGTCTTTTGCCGCCCCATTAGATTAGTTCCCTGTGAATCTGTCCAGCAGAGCCATTGAAGTGATCCCTGGGGTAAACTTTCTGTTTCCCATGCACTCATCAAGGTTTCTCTTGAAGAGGGTTAGTGAGGAGCTCTGCCTAATGTAGATTGGAATCTTGTTCCAGAGCATGGGAAGTCTCTGGGACAAGAATCTATCCCTCCAGCGCGTCCTATTTATTGTTGTGGTGAGGTTTGGATCCCAGGAGCTTGTGGCTCAAGGGGATATGGTTTTCTTTAGGTGAAGCATGTCCATCAATTCTGGGTTGGACATGGCCTTGTATGTCAGGCAGAGATCACCTCTGAGTCAGCGGTATGCAACCGAGTACAGCTGGAGTTTCTTCAGTCGAGCTGCATAGGGCATCTGCTTGAGGCCAGTGATCCTCTTGGTGAGGAACTTCTGTGGTCTTTCCAGTTATTGCAGGTGTCTTGTAAGGTACATCACAAATGGGGCATTGTACTCTATGATGGGTCTGATGAGTGATGCGTAGAGGGGCCCAATGACCTCTTTCGATCTGGATGCAAACCCTTTTGTGATTAGGTGGGCCACATAGAAGGATTTCCTAACCACTTTGGCAATGTGTTTATCAAAGGAGAGGTTACTATCTACTTGGGTCCCCAGATCCCTTATTACGTCTTTTGTATTTAGGGGGCTAACCTATGTGGTAGTTTGTGGGTACTTTGTTTGTTCCAAAGGGGATGACTATGCACTTTTTGGCATTTAGCTTGAGACCATGGTTTTGACACCAGGTATCTGTCTCAGCAAGACCCTTTTGGAGGATGTTTGTGTCAGCCAGAGAGTCAATTATAGCCCCTAGTTTGCAGTCATCTGTGAACTTGTTGAGCCATAGTCCTCCTGTGCTTGCCTGTACCTCTGAGAAGTATATGCCGAACAGGAGGGGTCCTAGGACTGAGCCCTGGGGAACTCCACTTGTAAAATGTTTAGAGTCAGACCTAGCTCCTGCAACTCTTACCATGTGGGTTCTGTCTGAGAGCCATTTTGCAATCCATCTCATGACATAGGGATTTATGTTCAGGCTGGTGAGCTTGTCTATAATACCTAAGTGGGGAATAGTGTCAAAGGCCTTTGTGAGGTCTAGGTAGGCTGTGAAGACCACCTTTCCCTCGTCTACAGCCTTGGTAACTGTCTCAAAGAAGTCTACCAGATTTAGGAGGCATGATCTGCCCTTAACAAAGTGGAACTGGGTTGGGTCCAGTGTTTGGAGGTTTCCAATGTCTCTGTTAATGAGATCCATGATGATGCACTCCATAGCTTTGCAGACCAAGCTAGTCAGGCTTATAGGGCAATAGTTCCCAGGGTCCATTGTGGCTCCAACTTTGTGGAGCAGAATAACTGTTGCTGTGTGCCACTCTGTGGGCACATATCCTTTGGAGAGGCTGAGTTTAATCAGTGTGTTTAGGTGAGGGGTTAGTTCATCTTTGAGCTCATGTAGGATGCAGCCTGGGACACCATCCTGTCCCATTGATGCTGTGTATTTGGCTTTGGAAAGGGCTGTTTTAACCTGAGTGTCTGTGATTTCAGGGGCACTACAATCTTCTGGTATAGTTATGGGCCTTTTTGGGGGTGAGAGGGGGTGAAGTTTTCACTGAACCTGTCTGCCAGGATGTTGGCTATATCAGTCAGTTCAATATATTTTGTGCCATTCTGCACTAACTCCGAGCAGAGCTGAGAATTGCCACTTAGATTCTTGACATGGCTAAAGAATGCCTTGTGGTTATCTTTGGAGTCCATGGCAATTTTTCTTTGGAAGCTAGCCTTGGATGATTGTATGAGGGAACATAGTTTCTTGCTGATACTGATCAGGGATGTCTTCCCTTCTTGGGATTTTACTCTTTTCTGTACTAGTTTCCCCCTTCTATTGTATAGCATGTTTATGGCAGGGGTCCACCAGACTGGTTTCCTTTTCTTGGAGGAGTGAGTCTTGGTTTTGTTTGGGATAGCACGATCCATGCATTCTTGTAGGTGCCTGTAGAGTGCATTAGTAAAGGATTTTGCAGCTTGGACAGCGTTATCCTTTAGCATGGGGGCTTTGTAACTTCCCACCTCGGTCTTAAGTAATGTGAAGTTTGCTTTTGAAAAGTTTTTCACAGTGGTTTCTTTGACCGGGGGTGGTGGCGGAATGCGGATATCCAGAGTGATTAATTTATGGTCAGATCTAACCAGCGAGGGATTAAACACCTGTCGCCCATGTTGGTGATGACCAGATCCAATATGTTGCCACCTCTGGTGGGGGTGTTAACCAGTTGATCCAAGGCATTTGAGTTTATAAATTCTAGGAAATGTTGGGCTAGGGAGTTCATACTTGAGTAGTTCTCCCAGTTAATGTTTGGATAATTGAAATCACCCAATATCAGGGTGTTTGGTAGGACCTTTATGTTTCCCAGTGTTTCCAGGAATGCAGAGTGGGGTCTTGCGACATGGTGGGTGATCTGTAGCAAGCTATAATTTGAATAGCAGTTTTGCCCGTTGTTAGTTGCACGTGGATGATCTCTGAAGCATCGTGCTGTGCCACTAACCTGGAGGTGTGGGTATCCTTGATGAATATGGATACTCCCCCGCCTTTTGTATTTCGGTCTGGATTTTGTGGCCGAAATGTATGGTATGAGTTGTAGCCTGGTAGTGCTGGGGTGCTCTCTGGAGCCTTAAACCAGGTTTCTGTTACTGCACATTTATCAATGTTCTTCATACCGAGGAGTGCCTCGAGTGTGTGCATTTTGAGGTTTAGACTTCTGGTATTGAGCAGCATTACCCTCAGTTTTTTGTTACTTGTGCTATTTACAGTGGTGGGTTTGTCTTTTGAGCCTTGCCTAAAAAAGGTACTATGGGGGTGGCAAGAGCCTTGGCCAGTATTCGAAAGCCTAAGGGTGACAGGTGCAAGCCGTTTCTAGCAAAGCAGCGTGGCTTGCCGAGCATGTCATCCCAGGCTGACAGACACTGGATCCCCTTTGAATGACACCAGAAGCTTAGCCAATTGTTGAAATTTATATTTTTTTCTCTATACCATAGTATAATTCTTGGTGAGGGCAGGATGCTACTCATGGTCAGGGTCATATCAGCCTGGGCTACGTGATCAGAGAGCTCCTCCATGTCTCTTTTCATGTAGTCCAGGGAGGTACAGCTCAGGTCATTCACACCAACATGGACAATGACAGAGTCGTATTTGTACTTGTTCTGGAGTGACCTGAGTGCTTGTGTTATGTGGAGGATCCTGGCACCCGACCAGCAACTAACAGTAACCTTCTCCTTGTTCAGCACAGTGAGTGGGATGTCAGTGTGCCTGACTATAGAGTCACCTATTACTAGTGTGTTGGGTATTTTTTTTTGCCTTAAGGGCTGTGATTGTGTGGTACACTGGTTTTGTGAAGTATGTATTTCATGGTTTGTGTTGGGGGGTGGAGGTTGCTTGGATGTCTGCTTTGGAGGTCTCTGTTGCTTTTGCAGATTTCTATTTAGAGCCTCCAAGTATGTATTTGTGTATTTATGTGTGTTTTTTGCCAGTGCTGGCTTCATAGATCTATGTGAGACTGGTGGTGTGATGCAAGTAATTCCCTTCTCCTCTTGACTGCCTGGTTTAGTCTTGGGTTGAGAGAGCTTAGCCTCCAGTTTGGCTGCATAATTGCATCTCTCGCATGTATTAGTGTTTGGTGGAAGGAGGAAAGGGTTGTCTGTGTACATGAGGCAATTGTAACATTGCCTCAAAATGCCCAGATTCACCAGTTGGACTGGAGAGTACACCTGAAATTGCCCACAGAATGGATGTTATGTGGACAGAGGGAAACAGGGGGTTTTGAATTCTGGGGAATATGTAAAAGGTTCTCCTGAGTGGGAGTCAGATGAAGAGATATTTAAAACATCATATAATGACCATAATATACCATCATACACACACACACACACACACACACACACACACACACACACACACACACACACACACACACACATATCAGATAAGTGTGGTCAGAATTTAACATCACACCTGTGTAGGTAAAGAAGCTGTACTCCATACAACATAAGACTACAACCAGCACAGATGTCTGACTTTAACATTGTAAAAAAGTGCACTTTAAAGGGTATGACATCTTCAGCGTATGCTTAGAAAAAGATGATTAGATGGGGGTGTCTGACATAGTTGTAGACTCACATCCTGGTGTAAAGTTGTCTTCCATCTAATAGCTGAATGAACACACACACACACACACACACACACACACACACACACACACACACACACACACACACACACACACACTCAAGTTGACCTCTGTGAGATTAGAACTCATACCAATCTAGTAACACAAGTTGCAAAACATAGCATTTTATGCTAGTACCACTGCACAAGTCTGTCTTTCATGCTGTCAGAGTATGCTTTAAAGAGGATGTCATCATAAGTGCATGCTGAGAAGAAGATGTTGGCAGGAGTTTCTAACATAGCTGTGGACTCGCATCCTGTTGTAAAAGAGTCTACTGACATAGAGCTGAGTGAACATACAAACAAGTTGACTGCTGTGAGATTAAACTCTCTACCTATCTAATTACCTAAACTACAGACATCACAGAAATCTGATCATAACAGTGTTAGAGTGCAGTTTATAGAGGATGACATTATTACCGTATGCTGCACAAACACAAACTGACTGCTGCAAGATCAGAACCTCTACCTATCTTATTACATGAGCTAAAAATACAGTACTTAATGCTCACACCACTGCAAAAGTCTGATTTTAATACTGTCAGAGTGCACTTTGTAGAGGACGACATCATCAGTGTATGCTGAGAAGAGGATGTTGGAAGGGTTGTATGAAATTGCTCTGGAGTCATATAGCAGTGTAAAAGTTTCTTTTAAATGCCACCACACACACCACCACAGAAGGCCAAGTTTAACATTGTCAGAGTGCACTTTATAGAGGACATCACCATAGTGTCACTGGTAACATATACTGTTATGAGACTTGTTTGTAAGTCAGGAGTTGTGATATGATTGTGTGAGTACAATTTGCAAAAGTGCATCTAAATACATCCTGGCAACCTAGGTAACAGAAACTGTCATGAATGCATATTGCAGAAGTGAGACCGATATGTACGCATTTTTCAGGATGTTGTGTAGATGACTGACAAACATTCTGGAATCACCAGTAGTGCAATAATTGAGTTGTGTGATCATATTCAGATGAAGGTATGTCCACATTAACACAAGTTACTGACAATATCAGTGGGATGATTATGGATGACCAATGTCCAGTGTCATTATAAACCTATGCTCTGTAATTCTGGTGTATGTTTGACAATGGCCCAAGTCCTGATATATCATTTGCAAGTGCATTGCTGCAGAGCACACATGAATATCAGAAAGTATGTGTTCAGTGAAGCACTCATGTCACACTGCCCTTGTCTTGTGTTAATGAATGCATTTCCATGTAATGAAGGATTCTGGCAAAGTAACCAGAGTTAGACGTGCTAAACACCTATTCACATGGCACATCTTAGAGAAACTGATTTGCATGGATAATGGCAAAGTATTAGTGCATGAATGGTTCTATTTTCCAGAATTCACCTTGGACTTGTGAAGTAGCAATGTCCACTAGTGTTCATTGCCAAATTGTTCACAAATAGAGACATACAGGAACTAAACTGATTGGGTTTAATTGCAAAATACATCTGTTTGTTGATAATGTTTCATGATTCAGGCTTTCAAGATATGTTATCAGAGAAATTGCTGACAGATACTATGATGTTTATGCTGAAGTCTATCTTTGGAATGTTGGGGTCAAAGTTGTATTGCATTGTTGGCTGTGGATTCCCCATTTGCCCGATATTAAGTGCTGAGCAAACCTTGATCTCTGCTTAACTTTTATTTGGTTCAGCTTCCTACTTGCAAACAGGCTTGACAGTGATGTGTGGCCATCAGCATTCTGTACAATACTGAGTGTGGAAAATACACCTACTGCCTATCTTTCTCTATGGAACAGGGTGTAACAGCACTGAGCTTCTTGTCGAAGCACATGTGAGCTAAGATTTAAATCCAGATGATTATCTCTTTTTTTTTTTTTTTTTTTTTTTTTTTTTTTTTTTTGTTACAAATGGTGTCAGTATGTCATTAGCTAAATAAATCGGATCAAGACTGGAAATGTGACTATTAATGACTACTCTAAAGTATGTGTCTTCCCCAAACTGTATCAGTAATTCCTACCTCAGTACACTTCTACAACTAGTAGCTGTTTTTCAGGCCTCACTGCAAATCACAGGTTAATTGTGTGTACAGTTTACTACAAATAGCCAGAGATGGCACATCTTTTCAAGTTATTATTATGACTCAGCAGATATGCTAACTATTTTGTGTAGGGCCGGATATCCCAAAATGTGTGTGCAGTATGCTTCTTCACAGTAAGGGCAGTTTCTACACCATATCAGATGAACATTGCATCCATCATCACCTGAAAATGACACAAAGGGGATCCTACAGCAGATTTTGAAACTTTGAGCACTATAGGAGCACTGATCACCTTTTGAATCAGGACAACATGTTTGTATTATCCATCAGCAGCATCATGTCAGTATGCAGAAATTATGAGATGACCTTACATCCATCAGCCTAATAGACGCACACCCGTAAAGAGGGGTGAGAGTGAAGGAGTGCATAGAAGAAGAGACGGACATATACATAACAATGTTTAGTGTAATGTAACATTCATGAACATGTTTTTGGTCCATTTTAATTATTAAGCTGCCATGTTCTGCTGCATGAAGTGATTGACATGGAGGTAATGAAAGTTACGACAAGTATAATAAGGTTTAATAAATATGTCATAGTTGTGGGGATGAATGTCTATGCAAATAATTTGTTTTGGCCAGTATCCCATATATCTCCATGAGAACTCATAACTGTAGCAAATGTTAAAATGTGGGTAATTAAACATATCATAGACATACAACATCACACTAAAAAATGATGTGAGAGGTATGCAGAATCACACTTTTGATGCTATGGGCAAAAAAAAAAAAAAAAAAACGAAAATATCTTCAAGTGATTTATGTCAAGACTCCACATATGAAGTTATACTTTGTTGCACGCAACAGTGTACAGAACTGTCAGAGTAACTGCTTCAAAGTAGTGGTTTTACTCCATTTTAACTCTGTGTTCCTATAGCCCAACATGTTTAAGCACCATAGTGTGGAGATAACCAGACTATGCAGCCAATTGCAAACGCTCACCAGGTTTTGCCATAGGACATGAAGAAACATTCTCCACAGTTTGGCATTGGTTCACAATACCAAACACCACAAAAATACAGAGGGCAAAATGGGAAGGCTTTTTATGGGCCATTTCTGGCTGTGTGTGGTATGTGATTTTATTTTTTGACCAGATAAAACATTTGACAATGGGATAGACAGGAAAGTGGTGAAATGGAGGGTAAGCATTGGGAAGGAAAAATGGGAAGCAATAAAGGAATTTGCAAGAGGGGATTAGGAAAGAAACACAGATATCCACTTCTTCAACACTGTGATGTGTACATGTGGAGAAAATTTAATGAATTTGGACTGTTGTCACAACACAAATAGGTGACAATAGCACAATGATGTTGTATAGCTAATTGAACCTTTTAAGTGTGTCAAGAAGACAAATATACAAAGAGGAGAGATATGAATGAGACAATTCTTTTTGTGGGAAAGGTGCAGTTTTGTCTTTTTTTATTTCATGAAGAGAAGAATGTTGGGGAAGAGACATAGGAATGTGAGGGTCAGGTAGATAGGGTAGGTCAAGTGGCAGGTGTAGACAAATAAGACAAACAAGACAGACACATGGGATGGGGATGGGCACACAAGGTTAGGTGACACCATGACTGGGGATAGGTAGGAGACATTGGATGCACATACCCATCAAGTCTGGGAAAAGTGGAATTCTATTCCTCACATTCAGAACTGTCATCACTGTCCACGTCCTCAATTCTCTGTTGGACTGCTTGACATGGGAGTATATTTTCTATTTAATAAGCAACCTCTCCAGGTGGCTGATGCAGACCCCAAGACCAGTCTCTCTATTACATCATGCACCATTCCTGACAGCTCCTTGTGGTAGACATAATCATCACCTTCGCCAATACTCCTAGAGGGTACCACTGCATCAGCAGCCAGAGCAATGCTATCTAACAAGGATGGTCTAGGTAATGAAGGGGCTGTGGAGGCAGTACTGCCAGGCTGCATCCTAGCAGTGTTGGGTGTTGGTACTACAGCTAGTGGATGGTTGACAGGTTGAGTTGCAGTGGTTGTCTGCCTCCCTGTACTGTTTGACATTTAGTTTGTTGTCAGAAAGGTATGACATCAGAATGGTGTGATTCCAGATACCCCCCCCCCCCAAATAAATAAATAAATAAATAAATAAATAAATAAGAGAAATAATGGATGGGGTGAGACAAAAACAAAAGAGATTATTAGAACCATACATTTCCTTTTACTGTTATACTAGCTATAGAGCGTTCACAATCCAAAACATCTCTATGAATGATTATAACTAATCCTTGGAATATGCTCATATTCCATATATGCTTTTAAAAATACTACAGATTAATTTAAGAACATGGCCTTAAAGCCAGTATTGCTGCATTTCAAATTTAAAAATGATACTTGGTGAATGTCATTCTATGGGTTGTTTGTGGGAATTGAACTCATATAATCTGAGTACATTATTACACTTGCCCTATACAATTACCAAGAACTATAGAAGAAAGCATGCATGCTTGTTGTTACAGTTAAGAGATGCATAGTGAATTTGATACTGACCTGTAGAATCACAATTTATATTACAATCAGGATCGGTTGTGCTGTAAACATACCACTTGCTTCTCAGAGATGCTCCATCCTCTCAGCATGTGCCTCCCTGTTCACCAAGATTTTCACTGCAGCTGTAAGACAGAAAATGAAAAAAAGAGACACAAAAGCATTATGCATGCCAGTCTTGGCTATCTACATCATTCCATATCTTTTAAAGTTGCTTGATCTCTATACTTACACAACTCATCCAGCCACTTGTAAAGTTGTCCCTACTTGCTCCTCTTTAGGTACTGCAGTGGTGCCAACACTGCTCCCTGGTGTTTAGTATACAAATTGTACAAGAGACACTTTTATCAAAGTTTTTCCAAGCCTCAGCCTTGCACTAAGACCTGGCATAGTCCCCCTGCAGCAGCCTATGGCTATAGAGCTTTATGAGGAGAACAACAAAAATTTTTGACTCCTCCACATCCCACCTCTGTGCCCTTAATTTGGCACCATCCTCTCCATCTCTTGACTTGTCAACAATGGTCCTCCAAAAACAGTTGAAATATTCTCCCACCAAATTTTGATATTGTGTGCTGTGATCCATGCATGAAGATACACAACCAAGGAGTTTGCACGATTGTGAGCAAAGAGAAACACTGTCAAACAATGAAGAAGGGAGTTTATGAAACAGCAGTGATAATGTAACATTTAGTATTGCCTTATGGCATGTGTGGTTTTATACTTAGTTACACTCTGTCCATTGGTCAAGAATAACATGATGAATGACTTAGCTTTTAAGCCATGACTTTGGAAGGCTCAGTGGGATGACTTGGCACATATTTTGTGGGACTTACACAGTGTCAAAAGTAATTTGTACAAGGTGGAATTCAAACCTATGTAAAATGAAATGCATACATTTTCATACAGGTCATTATTCCTCATTGCCATAGAAGATGTTTATTAACCATGATCGTTACAGATATACAACTTAAATAGTGAATGGTACTTTACATCAATTAGGCCTGTACGAGTGTGACATTAAAATGTCCTGACTTATACATTCTCAGGTGTGATGCAGGACTAATGTCTGATAATATACTGGAAATAGACTAGCATGACATTAATAATAGAGTTTGGAGTTATGATACATACCTCACAATACATTCTATTTTACAGTTATACTTGGGTTTTGGGAGGAGTGGAGATGATTGCTAGTGAACTACTGTGTCAATCAAAGGTATGCAACTGCAATTTTTATTACATAACCATCAATGTCATGCTAAACCAGTTACACACACATAATACTTATAATACCTACAAAAGTATGTGCAAACAATCAGTAACGATACATTTCTGTCAATCAGCCTGTTATGCATAGCTATTGCTATGTAGTATTACCTTTATTTTCAAAGTTGTGTGAAACATTACAGAGGAACACCCTTACTAAAAAACGGAGTGTACTGAATTTGAACCCTGGCTTACTTGCATTGTGACTGTGGACTCACTTCACTTACACCTAGTGCCACAGGGAAAGCTGGGCAGCAGTGGTATTATTATCTCCATTAAGTACTGTCGAGAATACTGAAGGCCATGCATCACCACTGAGCCTGTTTTTGCAAAGGAAGCTGAACCAAATCAAAGTTTTCACTTTTTTTCTTAAGTAGTGAACTGTGTTTGTACATAGGTAGGCAATGAGCACATGTAAGAGGAAATAGCGAACATATATTACTTGTGTAAATACTCATTATGACCCATCCTCAATAAAAATAACCATGGTGGGACACCAACCTCACTTTACCTGTGTTCTCTCTCTTTTTAGCTCAACATATTTGCACATTGTACTACAGAGACATCCCACTGGGGATGCACAAGCCAGTGCATTTCTTTCTGCCAGTCCCAAGCCCAAATAAATGGGGAAGGTTGCATCAGGAAGGGCATCCGGCATACAATTTTGCCAAATCATACACGCAGACAACAGTACAGATATACATACTGGATTGGTCGAAGCCCGGGTTAACAATGACCACCACCAGTACTGACAAAGGATAATGAGGGAAACGTACTCACAAGCGAGGAGAGTGTGCTGAGCAGATGGAAAGAGTACTTTGAGGGGCTGATGAATGAAGAGAATGAAAGGGAGAGAAGGTTGGATGATGTACGGATAGGGAATCATGAAGTGCAGTGGATTAGCAAGGAGGAAGTAAGGATGGCTATGAAGAGGATAAAGAACGGAAAGGCTGTTGGTCCAGATGACATACCTGTGGAAGCATGGAAGTGTTTTGGTGAAATGGCAGTGGAGTTTTTAACTAGATTGTATAATGAAATTTTGGAAAGTGAGAGGATGCCTGAGGAATGGAGAAAAAGTGTTTGGTACCCATTTTTAAGAATAAGGTTGATGGGCAGAGCTGTAGTAACTACAGAGGGATTAAATTGATCAGTCACAGCATGAAGTTATGGGAAAGAGTAGTGGAAACTAGGTTACGAAGGGAGGTGATGATTAGTGGTCAGCAGTATGGTATAATGCCAGGAAAAAGCACTATAGATGCTATGTTTGCTCTGAAAGTGTTGATGGAGAAGTACAGAGACGGTCAGAAGGAGTTGCATTGTGTCTTTGTGGATTTAGAGAAAGCATATGACAGGGTTCCTAGAGAGGACTTGTGGTATTGTATGAGGAAGTTGGGAGTGTCAGAGAAGTATGTAGAGTGGTACAGGATATGTACAAGGGTAGTGTGACAGCGGTGAGGTCTGCAGTGGGAGTGACTGATGCGTTTAAGGTGGAGGTGGGATTACATCAAGGATTGGCTCTGAGCCCTTTCTTATTTGCAATGGTGATGGACAGGTTGACAGACGAGATCAGACAGGAGTCCCCGTGGACTATGATGTTTGCAGATGACATTGTGATCTGTAGTGAGAGTAGGGATCAGGTGGAGGAGACCCTGGAGAGGTGGAGATATGCTCTAGAGAGAAGAGTAATGAAGGTCAGCAGGACTAAGACAGAATATGTGTCTGTGAATGAGAGGGAGGATAGAGGAATGGTGAGGATGCAGGGAGTAGAGGTGGTGAAGGTGGATGAGTTTAAATACATGGGATCAACAGTTCAGAGTAATGGTGAGTGTGGAAGATAGGTGATGAAAAGAGTACAGGCAGGATGGAGTGGGTGGAGAAGAGTGTCAGGAGTGATTTGTGACAGACGAGTACCAGTAAGACTGAAAGGGAAGGTCTACAAGAGGGTAGTGAGACCGGCTATGTTATATGAGTTGTAGACAGTGGCATTGACAAAAAGCAGGAGTCAGAGCTTGACATGGCAGAGTTGAAGATGTTAAGATTTGCACTGGATGTGACAAGGATGGACAGGTTTAGGAATAAGTATATTAGAGGCTCAGCCCAAGTTGGAAGGTTTAGAGGAAAAAGCCAGAGAGGCAAGGTTATGTTGGTTTGGACATGTGCTGAGGAGGGATGCAGAGTATATTGGGAAAAAGATGCTAAGGATGATGCTGCCAGGTAACAGGAAAAGAGGAAGGCCTAAGATAAGGTTTATGGATGTGGTGAGAGAGGACATGCAGGTGGTTGGTGTGACAGAGCAAGATGCAGAGGACAGGAAGAAATGGAAACAGTTGATGTGCTGTGACGACCCCTAATGGGAGCAGCTGAAAGTAGAAGAAGAAGTACTACAGAGACATTTGGGTAACAGGTGGAATTTCTGCAGTCATTAACATCTGTGTTGCTGACCACCATGCAAAGCTGCTAAGGGTATTTGCACTTTGTAAAGCAACTGAAATTAAATTTTCAGTTTTAAGCAGCTAAACATGTTTACACTATGTTACATGCCGCACACAAAAAACAAAACAAAAAAAAAAAAAAAAAAAAAAAAGGGAAACAAAGGTTAAACAATAACACAGATCTGGATTTGAACCATCAGCCTACTGCACTTATACAGTATAGCTGTAGTGGATTATTTTTGTTTGCCACTAACACAGTTTTGCAATAGCAATCAAATCGCAATCAAATAATGCGAATACAAGCAATTAACATTTCATACTCAGTAGTTCATACAGTTGGACATTCTCAGTTGCTTGTAAAGTTGTACATAACATATTTAGTGGAATGAGTGATCACACATTATTTCTGAATATGTTGGCAAAACTTCTGCTCTGCCTTCTCTTTGTATAATGGCAATCATTCCCTTATCTCTGAATTACTATCACACATGCAATCTCTAGTGCATGTTCTCTCATATTTCTTTCAAGGTGTAATACAAATGCATGCCAGTGCACAACAATTTTCAGCAAAGGCAGGAAACTCTGCTATTATGCCAAGGAAATAAACATATTGGGTGTATGGTTTTGTTTAAAAGCTCACTGCAATTAGTTCCACACTTTGTAAATGCATCCTCACTGATGCACCCACTTCATTGAAGGGTGTCTCTGTATTACTGTGCATTGTTTCAGTCAGAGGAATTTATTTATTTGCAGTTTGTTGTAAAGTCAACTGGGCCATACAGAGCCCTTTTTCAGTGAAGGCCTGGAGAAAAAAGCTCCTCAGTATAATAAAAAGTACAATCAACATAAAATTGTGTACACAGGCAGCATAACATTGCTTGGCATTGTAGTAATAACAGAGTAGTGATTATATTCAGTACAAGTAAAATTATATACAGTTCTATACAATGATAGTATAGCATTGTTATTCAGTAATTTTAATACAGAGATTGTAAGCTCAATTAGCAGTACAGTGCTATTGCATAGATAAATTTTAGATAACTCACAATCACAAGTCTTTAGCACCTAACAGTGGAGTAGAGACTACATTATATTTATATGTGCTACTTGAAGTCAGAAGTTTGGAATTTAGCAATTCTAAGGACTTCATACCTCATTTACATATTCAGAATGCTCAGAGGGCTGAATATACTCTGAAAGATAACTGTGTAGCTAGAAAACTTGAAGGGGAGGAGAGTGTTTTCATTCATGCTTATTGTTCCACTTGGGGTATAGGGATAAGTGCGCTTTTTGGAATACTTTTTCTATAGTGGGTATTTCAGTTGCATGGGTCAGGTTGTTGGTAAACTGCATAAGTATATATTGCAGATGTTAGTCATGCCAGATATTGATGGCATTACTGGACAACTTACACATATATACCAGTTAGGCAGGAAACTGCCACTCATTCATATTCTTTCACATGTAGTTATGTATTACAGTTTCAACATGTGCCTTGAGAGTCCTGCAGTTGCAACTGTTCTGATTCAGGGCTGACTCTGTCTGATCCTTTCAGTACAATACCATTACATGGGGAAGTTAAGGTTGTAAACGTTGCCTGGATCAGTTTTACTGTATGTTTGCACATAGGATAAATGGTGTACCTCTTAGGATGCCAGAAGGTGTCCTATCCATTGCCTCTTGGCCAGGGAGAGGGAATATTGTCCATGCCTACATCTACCTACACTTAAAGCAGCTGGAAGCCCCCCCCCCCGCCTCACCTACATCTGGATGTGGTGACCTTGCCAGCCTTGGTGAAATATTTGCACCTAGCCCTTGATGTTCCTGATGGAGCTGTTTTTATGGGATATTATTTAGGATAGCCCAGATTGTGATAATTTCAGCACAAGTACTGTGATCATACTGAAAAGACCCCCAGACGTATCTAGGCTCTGAAACCGTGAATTCAGCAACCCAAACACAGGCTTTATTAATTTTTTTTGACCACACACCTCACTGTAGAAGTTGCCTTTTGGTGTGTGTACATTTCAGATGGTTATCATCAGCCATGGATAGAGTGCATACCCTGCATCCCCCAGTAAATGTCCTTGTGGCATCATCTTTGGAAAAACTCTGGTAGAGATGTGAGGTGTGCCAAATATGGGAGATGTGATAATGACCAGGGTTGCCAGCACACACTTTCAGGATGATTCACATAGCATTGCACACAGCCTGGCAGTTAATGGAGTTGAACCTCTTTCTGTTGATGTAGACCTCTTCCTGTTCTCCTGGTGGTCCTTTGATCTCAATGTGTGTGCAGTCTATGGCACCCAGGACTTTAGGAAAGTAAGCTGTGAGGTAGAACTCCTGCATAGTTCTAGCTCTGTTCTCAGGGGTAGGAATGATATATATATATATATATATATATATATATATAGGAATCACAAAAACACAGGAGTGCAAAATTCAAAATCCCAAAGCTCAGAGATGTTGAATTTTGTGCTTCTAGTGGGCGCAAAATTCAAAATCCCGAAGCTCAGAGATGTTGAATTTCGTGCTTCTAGTGGGGTGGTGTATGAATGGATGGATGGAAGTTTAGGTAACTATGTATGTGTTGGTGTGTTCGTTAGGGGCTTTAGTGTGTGTGGCAGTGTGTGTTGTGACTGTGACCTGTGTGTGTGAGGGACTGTGAAATGTGTGGGTGTGATTTTCCTTTGTGTGTCTGTACAATCTCGGAGTTAGTATATTTAAGTAGGGGGTGTGTGGGGGGCACAGTCCCCCACATGGGGGTGCAGAAGGGCTTGTCCCCCTGTTATCTGTAGTGTAGGATTATCTGTTTGATTGTGCGGGGAAGTTGTGTGTGTATATGTGTGTGCTACATGTGTTCGGCTTTATAAGTCCGCAATACCGAAATATTTCGGGATTACAAAGTGGATCTATATATACATAGATATATATATATATATATATATATATATATATATATATATATATATATATATATATATATATATATATATATAGTGATTGGTATGCTGTAGCATTGCATTCAGGAATAGGTGTAGGGTCCTGAATGCTGTTGCCTGTGACACTCTCAGCATGTCCCTGTGGCTCATTGAAAGGTTCTTGTAGCTAATATTCTAAGTGCTACACATACCTTGGTCGCCACAAATATTAGCTCCCCTTTGTTTGCTCTTGCTCTTGCTCTCAGGTGAGGGCAGCAGAGGTTGCAGAGCTCCTGGAGTGTGTCTCTATCCACCATGTAGTACTCTACTATTTCCACCTCATGCAGACCATGAAAATTTAAATGTGGTCTAAATACCCATCTTCTCCTTCCCCATGGTCTATCATCATCAGCAGCATAGACTTGAGCCTGTTGCATAACCACATGCAGAAGAGCAGCAGCAGCCCCAACATTCTTTCCCTCCAGTGTAGTTTCTGTGGGTGCATTCCAGTAGGCTTTAGAGTACAAGGCAGAAGGCTGCACTGTGTACACAATTGGTTTATAGCATGTTGAATAGCTTTTCCATTTTGAATTCATTAATTAGCATACAGTTCAACTGTTCATGTAGTAATTAGTATGTCATTATGTTCACCATGTTTGTGTGTATCTGCACAACTGTTCCAGTTCATGATTTCTGTTTCTGACTATCTGTACTTTCATGAAAGTCTCTTACTGAGGGATTCTGAACATCAGCCTGTCGCATACTCACTTCAGATGCATTCCAATCCAGAGGTAGATAGTAATTTGAGTATGCATATATTTTTCTTTACTTTGGCTAGTGTGCTAAGAATGGTATCAGTCCAAAATATACAATATCACTGTAAGTTCCCTTATTAATTCTGTCATGATCTTTTTTCCTTTTCCAGTTATTATAAAGGTACCTGTACTGTTATAGATGACTGAGTAAATGAGCATGCAGTGTGTGGAGTTATAGCTCTACTAAATGAGGGATGGGATTCTTGACTAGATGCAGCTGTGTGACACAGTTTTGAGTTGTAGACTCCAAACTACAACAATAGTAGTGGATTGTTACCTAAAAAGAGGGGGTGCCATACAGGTTCTTAGATAGCAATTATAAGTTATGTGTTGGTAGACATTTGAAAAGATACATACAGGTAAGAATATACTGACAATATTATTGTGGGTTTTCACAAAGAAGGGGGTTTGCATGCAATGTATGTTTTTTGTTGTCATGTCTTTTATTATACTCCAGATTTAGAGGAGTTGAAGAGACTGTTGTTTAGTCATTTTATATTGCAATTTTGTGTAGCAGGTCTAATGAGATCTTGACAATAGTTATATAAATCTTTTGTATGGGTCTTTTGGAGAGTCCGGTCATTTAGTGCTAGTTCTTTTGTCTGCATAGTTGAGTTTTATTCTGCCACTCACCATGTTTGGTCATCTTTTAGATTTTTCACAGCCCTTACTTTTGCAAACTTTCAAACTGCAGACCTATTTTTTATTACCTTACAACAGAGCCAATGTTGTTCAGAAATGTATTTTGTCCTTTGTTTTTATGTCTAATTGAAGGATTTGGTTAGTCAACAATCTTAACAGTTCAGCTGAATATTTTGACTGATAGATCTACAGAAGGAAGACATTTTAGGAAGTACCATTTAATAGACTAGAGCTTACACTCAATAACTTCTATGAGCTGGTGTCTAAAAGTGTTTTTTTTTAATTCTTGTAAGCAGTGAATTTAGATTAGTGTGAGCTTGTGTGTGTGCACATGTACATACTCTTGTGGGTTCATGCCCATTTGAGAGCGAGCATGCTTCTAAATCATATATGGTGGTAAATAATTATTTTTCTAGTTAAGGTCTGTGTCTGTGAGAGGAGAATGGATAGGGCATTTAATTAAATTCTGTCATGTACATCCCCATTGCCTGTTAAACTTCCAGACTCAGCCTGGGTCTGAATGACTTGAAAGTAACCAAATGCTAAGTCAAAAAATTTAACTCTATTGGTTCCCAAGGAGTACTAAAATTATTGAGTCTGACAATATCACAATCAGCATGTTCTTCAAACTACAGAATGGTAGACATGAGTAAATGGCATCCTGTGTGGGCTCATGTGTGATGTTTCAAAAGATATAAGGTACACAGATATACTTTCTTAACGTCTGTGCAATGGGTTCAAAATATACTTTTGGCATAAATGGGAGTTCCCTGTCATTTATTTGCAGAGTATAAAAATAAATCAGATAAAGGAGCTGGTGAATCTTATGCTGGTTTTACTTTTTATTCTTCCTTGCACCTTTCAAGTCCTCAGAGTATTACTTGAATCATGCTTCTATTAGTGCTAGAGTCTGAGGATTTAAAATTAGATTTCCTTCCCTTGTGTAGTTATTCCACTACGTAGCCTTCTGGTATTTAGGTAAACTAAACAAAGATGCATTTTAAGTATTCGAGTGCTTCTCAAAGTTGTACTTTTATAGCTGCTGTGGGATTTAAAATAATAAGATAGACCCTGCATGTGTTTCAGTGCCACCAATATAGAACAGTTATGCTGCTGAATGCATTCACAATTTTTAAGTTGAAATAATAGATGTTATTTAGGAGTCCTGAGTGACTTCTGTATTGTAACTTAAATGATGACTTAATATGCAAACATATATTCCAGGATCAAATACTGACATTGTGGCATGTGGCTGTACAGTATTGCTAATGTATGAAGCCTTACTTGATGAATGCATTATTGTAGATATTCATTGAAGCAGCAACATGGGTTGAGCACAGACTGGACCCACTGTGTATGGTTTGTTGAGTGGAGAAATAATTTACAACCTTAGAAATTCCTTTAACTTAACAAGTAAATACACAAGAACAGAGGAGATAATTAGACAGACAAACAGGAAGGAAGCTCTATGGCTGCAATTAAACGTGTCCTACAGAGAAAAGAATAACAATGTTGCAAAGCTATGGGAAAGAAGGACAAATGCCACTAGGGAGAGACTTTACATTTATAGTCATCTGATCTGATCGATTTAGATATCTAATGGGACTAAGCCTGTCTGCAAGGATGCATGCAGTCTTCGGCAGAGATAAACCTGTGTTGCTACAGTGCTGGCATGTGGTGTTAATTTTACATCCAGACATGAAACAGAAGGTTCTCCTTTGCAAGGAGTATAGCACAGTGAATCAGCTTGTTGGTTGATTAGTAAATTAACAGTAAACCTGTCAACTGCCCAGATTTTTGCAGGATGTCCATTTTTTCCTCATATTTTTCATCTGTTCCTCATAAAATGTGTGGATTTCTAGCAAATCACTAGGACTGAATTCACTAAACAATGGCAGTCATTTAAGATTTAGACTTCTCATCCATCAGAAAATGCATGGTAATGCAAAACGTCCTATACTAGGAAGATTTTAAATGTATATGAGAAATATTTCAAATCTGTCTCTATTTTTGGGCCTTTGTCCCCCTGTTATTTTTGGCTTTGTCTAGATTTATTGAGCTAAACGATTGAGAAATCAACAGATTTAACACATATTATAATAGTGAACTGGTTATGTAAGGTCAGAGGTTGGTCTGAAGGAACTATTTGCAGCTGTTGAATAATTCTAGAAAGGTCACCACTGGGTATATTTATGGTGGGCGCATGAAGGAATCCTTGCACAATATCCATTTTAACAGTCACTGGGTATATTTATGGTGGGCACATGAAGGAATCCTTGCACAATATCCATTTTAACAGTCTGCAGACTTTAGATAAAAGGAACTTTGAACTTCTTTTTTAAGGCTGTAAACCATAAAACGATTACCAGTGAGTGCAGTGCTCATGTCGTTAGTGTGTGCAACACATGGTTGTGAGGAGAGGGGAAGCCTATTGAGAAAATATAATCCCATCTGCCAGTATTAAATAAAACAAAGTTTTACTGCACTACTTGTGATACTGGTCCAGGGTTTAAGTCCTTAATGGAGAAAAACAATAAAGTGAAGAGCTGTAAACCACTCGGCAGTTTAGTAAAATGAACTGATACAAGAAAAACAAGAACTGAGTGCCGTCAGCCTTACAGAAGACTTTTTTGTAGTAAAAACATCAAGGTTGGTTGTAACCTTTAAAAAAATCCCTTTGACCATTCCACTTGCAGGAATCATCCTCAGTACCCCCTACCCAATTAAGTAACTGAAAATCAAATCTCATTCTCTTAAAGGGGACCCATCCATTATAAGTGCACAGTAAAATGGTAAACTAGAATAACGTATATAATTTATGTCATGTAAGAATAATCATACAAACATACTAGCTGTATGAGGTCGTGGTAGCTTGGCTGGATAGAAATGATTTCATGTCAGTTATGAAAAATAGTAAGATAGCCTGTTTCCTTAAGAAAGCACAGTAAAATAACAAACAGAAAAAAAAAGAAATTCAGTTCAAGTCATCACTAAAAATATTAATCACCTCCAAATTTTGTAATAGAATGGGGCCTATCCCATATTTTGTAACATAGAACATTTTACAAATTACGGCTTACCAGAAACCCTCAATTCGGGTTGCCAACTGTCCACAAATCTTCCAGACTATCTAGAATTAATAGACACTGTCCAGAAAATGGACAGGACAGCATATTGTTCAGAAAAAATACTGAGAGATTAATTTTCTTTAAATTAAAAAAAATGTATTGTTATTTTTTTAAGGGTTTGCATCTGGTCACACAGACGCAGAAGATGAAAACAGTCTTCTGCGTCTGTGTGACTGATTGTTTATGTCTTTGTCTTCTGTGCATGCAGAAGATGAATTCATGAAGACATCTGAACTGCTCAGCAGACCATTTACAGATATGTTTCAAACATGGTTCAGGTACTTATGAAATGCTGCAGTTTTACCTACTTGTTCCACAGTCTGTTTGCATATATGGAGGAAGTACTAATGCAGCAGTTAGTGTAGAGAAAGCAGTGAGACTGCTCTTTCTTCCTATTGTAAGCAATGGATGCTTGGAAGAAGAATGTCTATTATTTATAGACATACCTCTCAACTTATTAGTGAAAGAAATCTGGACAAAGACTGAATTAATTGGGGAACAATGGCCTACAAATAAGGATAGATTTTTAGATATTGCTCTTATAAATTTAGAAAGTTGGTAGAATAACAAGGTTTCCATTAGCATGCATTTTCTGAAGGATATTAAGGATCAAACTCAAATGTGTGTCATTGGCTTAAATCCTCAGTGATATGCCAGAAAACCACAAATTATTTGAGGAATAGACCACAAATAAGAGGCAAAAAAAGCTGAACATTTGAGAGGTATATTCATGCACATAAAATGGGGACAGAGCAAGGCCACAGCTGAGTTTTTGTGATATCAGTTATGTGTCTGAAGGCTTCATGTTAGTGTGCTTCTCTAATTTATAACATTGTCATATATTAAAATTATAATACTTACTTCTATTTTTAAATGAAAGTCTTAACTTTGAACTCAGCATTATGTTGTTTGCAGTTTTATTCTGTTATTAGAGTTTGTTTAGAGCTTATGTGTCTGTTTTTTCTTCTTAAAGCTTGTTTAGAACTCATTTGATTCAAACACCTTTTACTCTTTCTTTTCTGATATTATTCAGCCGCAAAGACTGCTACCAAATATTTCCAAAAATTAATTGTTAGGATTAGCTAGTAATTTTAAGTATTCCTTTCCTGTATTTGTCAGCATATTGCTTTTTCAAAACTTGTTTCCATTAATATGACTTTTCTATAAGTAAGACATTGTTACAGATTTCAGTGCACTATGCCTTCCAGACTTATTCTTCCAATAATATCAAAGTACTGGAGCAGGAAATGTAGAAACAGATATTTTAACAGACTGAATATGATAATGAAGTAAGAAAAGAACAGTAAATGAAGTTTGGCAACAAACTAAGTTGTCTGGGACATCTTCATGTGGGGGTTAGGCTAATATTAGGGGGAGTTAAGTGGGTTGGGGAGGTGAAAGGGTTAAGTGGAGGCAGGGATGGTTGGGAAGAAATGAGATAATGATGGGGAGGGGCTTAAGAGGTTTAGTCTAGTGTAGTTGGGTTAAGCAATCACATTTTGGCATGAACTTGCTACTGCAAGTACTTCGTCCATGACAACCTTAGGTACTTCAGGGTAAAGGTAGGCCGTGGGGACATGGTTACTTGAGTTAAGCAGTTAGTGGTACTATTGGTGGTATCACAGCCTTAGCGTTTCCCAGTATAGACTTGATGTTCACTAGTATTTCTATTTAATTGGGGAGGGCTCATCACAGTGTTATTGCGGCTGTGTCTGGGTTGTTGTGGTTTATGGGCTGCATCATGCATGCGCGGTTGCCATTGAAATGAGAGCCGTATGTTTGAAAGTGCTCTGGAGAAGTTATTATTTCATACTCTTGAAAGGGCGATCTTTTTTTCCAGAAAGAAGCATGCAGTGAGAAGTCCAGTTGTAAAGCAGCTTTCTAAGTTATATGGTTTGCATACATATATGTGTATCTCTATCTTTCTCTCACTCTCTCTCTTTATATTTTCTCTCTATTGGGAAGGAGTATTCATGTGTAGGTATTGATAAGGGTATTGGGTCGAGGTTGGCTAGGACTCAGGGTGCGGTTCACTCTGGGCTTGTTGTCCTGGTTTTAGTGAAAGGCCGCTTTGTTTTACTCTTATACATGTCACGTTTTTTTTTTTTTTTTGCTTGAATTACTTGTTGGTGGCCTTGGGACAGCATTAAAATTAACAGTCCCTCCTTGATGAGCATATCAAGAGCTGCCCGCGAATAATGGCAGTTTGGTCATGTGCGGTGAAGTTTGGTTGGTTGGTGGGACTGTTGCACGGCTGAGAAGTAACCGCAAGTATTCCTTAACATAGCAGCTAGGGCCTCTTATCTCTACACTGTAAGGATTTCCCATGAGGGTTACATTTCACTTCATGCCTTGGCTTGTTACTAAAACATAATGGTTTTCTGGGAGGTTAGCGGCACAGCATTTTGGATTGAGGTTAACACTTAAATTACAGACGTATAGTTTTGACTTCGTATCCAGCACACGTTTCATGCACATATTGATTGGTCCCCTATAATATCCAATATGCTGGGAAGTCACTGGGTGAATCGGAAGACTTAGGTCACTAAATAATGATATACATTCATGATCTAGACTTTGTATCCTTCAGATAAGGTATGCTAAGCAAACTCCTGCTAATTTAGTAACTTTCTGAGTTTATAAGATGCTATTGGTCATGGGCTGGAGTTATTATGGGGCATGGGGAAGCAGCTCTGATAATGCCCCTTTACATCGTTTGTGTTTTCTGGTGACTGGAATCAGAAATAATGGCTGTATTTGAGGTCCGGAGTTAATCTTTGCTGGTAAAATAAATTAGAACTACGGTCCCGATGTCTTAGCAATCTTTTAAGGTGGGAAGATGTTGTTTTGTTTCTCCTTTACTTTCCCATGGGCTTTGGCTCTTTGTTGTTGTGCAGGCCCATGGTGGGCTTAACTGACAGAACAGGGTCTGTTGACAGGATAGGCGTGTATGCCTTTGGCATATCATGTACAACCTTTACTAGTAGTACAGAGGCATTTTATAAGACATATGCTCACTAGCACCTTTATTGTTACAAATGCATTTGAGTAATAAAAAACACACATATGTCTTATTTTGTGTGTAAATATGTATATTTAACTTCCATGATTGCATAATTGCTATCAAATTTAGTATGAAGAATATGGAGTTGTACAAACTGTCACAATTTCAAACTGTAGTTCATGAAAGCATAAACTTAATGGCTGTTGGCGGGCTGGTTGACTTTTCTTACCTGGTAGAATGTTTTTTGGTGGGAACAGCCACTCGACACTACTGCACACAGAATACAAGCACAATAACAAATTATAGCAGAATAGTTTCCCTACAGGTGTTTCAGGGCCACTTGATCAGTTTCTTCACTGCCCAACAACTGTTATCTAGTAGTTCAGGCCACTGGTTACTGCATATTGCTGGTCAGACTGTTAAACATAAAAAAAAATAATAAATCTGACTTCGTGTATGGGTTTCCCTCATTCAATTTACACTATTTGCTTCCCCTCCTCCTGCCATGGCTCCCCGTATCATCTATTTCTCAGTGAGTGAAAGTGGCCACCTCTTTCAAGTATGTGCATGCACAGTAACAACACAAGTTCACTTAGGGTCAGGGAATCAAGACTTTCAAAAGGCATGGATCCCTGGGGAGGGGTTAATTTGCTGAACTGTGAAGGATATTGGTAGGGTTAAGGGGATCTCACACCATAGTGCGTCCTCGTGTTTGTTTTGGCTATTCTTTCATACCTTTCAATGATACAGTTTTTGCAGAATGTTGCTGCTGGACAGTTAAGGATTAAAGTCAACAAATAATGACATACATCAGATTCAGGTTTTCAAAGGTATGCTGATGTAAACCTGGTTGCGCCATTAGCTTTCCAAGTAGGTAGTGCACATTTAAAGATTGGCTCTATTTGGTGCTGTGGACTTCATGTTGACATGGTAAGATTTCTTGCTCTGAGGTTGAGAGGTATTGCAGTCAAGTAGTGCCTATTTTCAATAGTCCTCCACTTAATGGTTGCCTGGGTAGGCTTTTGGGGTCCAGCTTCAGTCCATAATGCTGATATGTGATTTTAAACAAGGCTGCTGGCTACAGGCTGCCTTGTTATACAGGGAGATGTCTGGCTTTCGTACCTCACATAGGGTAAGGGGACTGGAGATATGCTCCTAGTTATGAATAGAAGCATGGCTACTCATTCAAGTGGTAAGTTCAGCTTTAAGGTGGCATACTATGCAAAGTTGGTCAATTGGAAACTTGTAAGTAAAGTACTGGACTATATTTTGCAGCTGGGAAAGTTGGATTTTGGACACGGCACTTATTTTACCATTTGAATCTGTTTAGATGTTCTCTGTTATATTCGTTCATTATCTGAGGACGAAGTTATTAGTGAAAGAATGTGTATAGCTGCAGTCACCCATTCTCATGGAATTGTGGTTTCTGGCAAGTTAGGGGCAAATCGTGAGGGATAGAAGGGGGGGAGATGATAGACGTGAGTTTCAGACTTGTCCTTCAGAGATTCATGCTGGTCCAGAACCAGTTGTTCTAGCAGTTCTAGGTTTGAGAGAGTGATATTTGGAAGGCTGTCACTATGTTGGGGGTTTGTTGTTTAATATTTTTGCTGTTAAGACAAGGGGATTAATCTGTGTTCTTTCATTTTAGAGATACTAGGAGATCTGAGGAATTCAGATGGGGTATTAGAATGCTGCAGCTGTAATTTGGAATAGGAGTATCAGGGGGGGGGCGATACACAGTGAATTCAAAGATGATGGAAGCAATGGCAAGCAAAGATGTTACACATGGGGAGCTCAAGGTGGCAACAGTTATTGACTGAAATTGCTGGAGGGCGGAAGGCATCATGCAGTGGCTTGAAAGGGGATCTGAAAGGTAAAGTTTTTGATAGGTCAGATGTTTTGCCATCTGAATGGGGCGCAAAGTGGGTCTGAGTAATCACCTTATTAAGACATATTAAAGCTCTGTGTTCAGTACGTGGGAGCTGATTATTGCAAGCCAGTGAAGTTCAACCCTTGCTTTCTTAAGAACCTTGGGGTGGTTGTATTTACTCATTCAGTGGTTGAACTGTATTTAGGGGAGGACCAAGGAGGTGTATGATAGGATGCTGGTGTTTGTTCCTAATGGGTGGTGTCTTTGGGGTGACAAATTTGTCCCGTGAGTAGATAGTGTTAATGTCACATAACAGGGTAAGGCTTTACAGAATACCACAGGGATCATTTCCCTTGGTGTTTGGGTCAATTTTGTGAGTAGAGTTTTAAGAAGCATGGTAGGTAGGTGGTTGGTGCGGTAGTTTTAAAACTGGGTGCGTTGTCACCGGGGAGTTAGAAGGTTTAAAGGAAGCTTGGTTCCAAGATAAGGCTGCGGTAGGACAGGTCTTATTTGCCTACTAGTGGTATAGGTAATATAACGAAAGAGCTCTCCAGGGGAAAGGCCAGGGCTGAACAGGGGTTAAGAATGGTTTGGTAACGAGTGAATTGGGGTTTTTTTTGGCTGGGTATGTAGAGTATTTCGTTGCTGAGCATAGGCTGGTTTTCGGGAACTAGGTCAAGGGGTGCTGGTTTTCTGCCAGCTTAGGTAGGACTTTAAAGTTGGAGTTAGAATGTTCCCTATGGTAATGGAGTTGTTGCACATATAGAATTGGATAATGGGTGGGCTAAGGTGATATGCTACGGTTAACAAGGTCTTGGGTGTGAGACTTGCTACTAGCTTGACTGGGTGCCATCTTGAGTTCAAGGGGTTATAGTTTGTGGTTTTGTTGCAGTTATAGGCTGTCACTACGTTCAGGTTGAGCTATGATTTCAGCTTTGAAGGCAGCGGGCTAAAAGGGTATGTGTTCTCTTGGTGTTGATGTTTCGGGGTTACAACGGGGTCATGGTAATCCTGCTTTATTTAGTTTCATTGGGTGTGTTTCAGTGATGGCATGGCAAAGGGGTTTATGATGAGATTCTAAGGTGTTTTACAGATGATGGGTACACCAAATGATGTTTGGCTTGACCCTTCCCTCTATGGGAAGTGGATTGAACAATTTTGGGTAGAAGGGAGGGGGAACAGCCTGGTCAGGCTGGTTGGTGGAGAAGAGGTTCATAGGTTCATAGATTAGTACTAGGCTAACTGCCCTTGTGAGTCATTTTAAGCCTAGACAATTATCCCTTGTGAGACTCAAACCCTGTACCTTGTGTTTGTAAAGCAAAAACCTTAACAATTAGGCCACCCTCCCAAATTGCCCTCTTCTGTTCCCCCTCTGATGTCTGGATGTTCATTTCAAGGATCTGGGGAAAGGAAATGAGTCGTTTTAGGAAGCTTGCTGAATAGATAAGCAAGCTGAGGTAATGATGGTCCTTATTTGGTGGAAGGTAATTCATTGGATGGTATATGAAGTGAGTTGGGATGCTGCTTCATAATTAAAGTAAGCAAGCAGAGGTATGGACCCTGTTTGTTAGGCAGAGTGAGTAGGTTGAGTAGGTACACTGCCCTGATTAACATTACAATGAATGGTGTATGAAGTGAGATGGGACACGGCTTCATAAGTAAAGTAAGTGAGTAGAGGTATGGACACTGCTTACTGGGGCAGGGTGAGTAGGTACGCTGCCCTGATTAACATTACAAGGATGTTATGATCTATTTAGAATCAATTATATCATGAATAGTTGTAATTAATAAAGTTGGTGATCAAAGCTATGTTATAGAATTTAATAAAGGTTGTCAAATGTCATTTGGTGTGATGTGTGTTATTGAAGGGGACTGGGACAACATACTTTAGCAATTCCATGCATTGCAATGGTTTAAATGTACAAAAGTGTGATCTGTAAAGTATAGTCTGTTCTTGGATCTGCTAATAACACATTATTTGTAATTTTATTTAATGGAAAGGAACATAGCAGAGTGGAACTTTGTGATGGAAAGACATAAAAACGATAAAGATCTCTAGAATACAGTGTCAGGTAATGAATTATCCTGGAGATGGATAACTTAGTTGTCATTAATGACAGAATTGCACATACTCTTGCAATAAAAAAGGATATGCTTGGTTAGGCTTTGGTGAAGATTATAGCTGGAATGCAAGAAAAAAAATCAGATTGTTCTACTTCAGACTTGGGTTTTAATGATGCAGATTACAGATTTAGTCAGTGATTTAAGCAAGGTCATCCTGGGCCAACAGCATGTTAGTATAATACAAAATATAGTGACAGTGGAGCAGTAAAGTCTAAATAGGCTGTTCAGCGTACCTGTATTTTTCTAACTGTGTGACATAGGTTATACCAAACTGTAGAGAATGTAATTAAACAAACTGTAGGCTTGTGAACTTTTTTGTAACTTTGAGTGCATAGGCCACTGAAAGTGTCGTGAACCGGTTGTATGAAGTTTTGGATATTATATGTCTTGGGCTGACTTGATGCAACATATGCAATTTATTCTGCAAGGGCAGCAGACACTGAATTTGTAAATGAAATACTGAAATATATTAGCAACCTTTTCATTAGTTACTGAGCTCTTTAATGTGTAAAGAAAACTTATGAAGAAAAGCCATGTAAGCCACTAACTACATCTTACATCACTTCTTATCACACAGATCTCTTAAAACAATATCCAGATATTTCATTTCAAGGAAATATGGGAGCCAATGCCTCTGTCAGACTAACTAGTAACACCTGGGACACATTCAAACAAATGGACCTTCTTTAATGGACCTACCAAATGCTTTCCAATAAAGAATATGTTCAGTGGACAACAGTTTTCAAACTACATGAACAGCTGCTTCCATTTCTCTAGTACAACAAAATGTCTACAAAAAGACAGTTTCAACAACAGAACTCAAGTATCACCAGATGTTATACAGCCATTTCTATCATATCCTATTCATGTATTACTATTTATACAGAGATAAAAAAATCAAAATATTTTGCAGCAAATTGCTATATTTGCCATAAATCTAGCAACTCAAACTACCAGAATCCAGAATTAGATCATCTGCCTAACTTAACGCGTTGAGAATTGTCAACCCCATTCTCTAAAGTCCAATTCATAAGAGTCATGGCAGAAGCCAACCATCTAACAAAGGATTTAATCCAAACAGAAAAATAATGCACTGCTCAGGGTCAAACTCACTTGTACATTGTAATGCAGAAAGAGCATAGTACCACATACTTCATGAACCTCTTGTATAATACAGACATTGGAATACACCCTCTGTACAAAAGGAAGAATATAGGCACCCAATCAAAGATGGAATAATTTAATTAGGATCTACAAAAACACATTGCTGAATCCATTGGAAATGCCCAACCAGTTAGCTTAGGAAGACCACACTGACTAAACGTATGAGAACCACAATGACAGAGGGGATCAACCAGTTCTTGTACAAGGGCAAATAGATGATTGATATTTTATCATTTTATCAAGCAAAAATATCTCATGCTCAATTATTTTGTTTAAACTACTACTTATCATGGACTGTAGAATTTTAACTAATGGTTTATATTTTACATTAAAACAATGAATGTTCTCTAATTATAAACTTCAAGAGCCAATATAATCTTCTTGTTATTGTATCAATTAAATAAACTCTACTTTTTTATACCAACTCCCAAACTCTTGCTACCATGTGGACTTCAATGTCTATTTCAAGGATTTGTTTTTTATTATTAGGAGATTTGGCAACTTTCTTAATGTAAGTTAAACTAAGACTAATATGTCCTATTATATTTTCCTACTAAGAGGATAGGAAGGTATGGTTATCTTCTTAGAACCTTTAATTAAATGTGTGATTAGCTGAGGGGTAAAGTTTTCTTACACCTTGTTGATTGCACATAAGAAAAGGCTTCACATGTCTGAGTTCAACTTATCAGTGCTAGACAGCAAATGTTGGAGGTGTGAAGGAGAATAAGGAGGTAATTGGGAATATATTTTCTGGGAGTGCAGTGATTTGGCAGATGTTAAGGATTCCCTGTAGGATGCACTGTCAAATATGCTGGGTGGGTAGACTGGTGTGATGAGAGAGATGATTTTTCTGAGCTATGATACAAAATCAGAATTGCCTACACATGGTAAGGCCTTGCTGTATCTAATTATGGTGGCTGCCAAAAAAGCAAATAATAGAAAATAGAAATCAAAATCTAAAACCAACTATATTAGAATTAGTGACTACAGTAACAGAAATAAAACAATTGGAATAGAGATATTTAGAACAAGGTAGGAGTAAACTACAGAGCGAAAATGAGAATTTTGGGAATAATACATACAGGGAAGGAACAAGGTTTAAAAGAAGGCAGGACTTAAATGAACTATGTAATGTTTAAGTGGAAATGACTGGGTATATTACAAGTAATTTATATTGTTTGTAACTGGTTCATTTCTAAAAAAAGCCTTAAATAGCTTTCATTTGTTTCTTACCTTCTATATATTACTAAAGACAAGAATCAAAAGTAATATGAATACATGACGATTTGCACTTTTGCAGAGGCTCATGTCTAAGTTATATTTTGGGTTTTAATTATTGAACGAGCCATTTTAGAGGCCACTATGGAATATACTGATATGCAAGGGAAAGAGTATTTTCTTAAACATACACACACACACACACACACACACACACACACACACACACACACACACACACACACACACACACACACACACACACACACATATATATATATATATATATATATATATATACACACACACACACACACACACACACACACACATGTATATATATAGATATAGATATAGATATAGATATAGATATAGATATAGATATAGATATCCTAAGCTCTCACAGAAATGTTTTCAAGTTAACACTTTTTTTCATTCTGCTAAAGAACAAATTAATCATAAGTCTACATAGATAACTATCTAGGATGCAACTGCCTTATCTAAAGAATGACTTTAGCTTTATTGAGAGGACAAGATGAAACCTGCTGTTAAAGCCAGGCTTCTTTCATGCTATAACATTGCACTGCCACATTGCTTCTTTATCTAATAAAACATTCTCTTGATTTCCATCATACTGAAAAACAAAACGTCCAAATACTGAAGGTTACATTTGTGTTTCTGTTTTGTTCTGAAACAGTCTGGTTGCACTTTTTCCAACATTCTTGCCCAAAGAATTATTTTATTTCTATTAATGATGTCCTCAATATGCTCATACATATATTCATTACCTAAAACACCTCTTTGATCTTCTGATACAAAATGCTTTGCAATGGCATGCAGCTATGTACAATTTATTACAGGATGATTATAAATTGCCTTCCTATAACTGGATGGGGAAGTCAGCCTGTATTCAAACATGCCTGCAGCTTGAACAATTCTCACAAGGATATACGGACATCTCATATACTGTGGATGCCGCTTATAAATTACTTTCTTTGATGGCTAAAAAAATGTCCGTTGACATATGCTTATACTCCATTTGTGGGTGATCACCACAGATTTGACAAAATGTATGATTACTAATTACTATTCACCCCCCCCAATGTTTTTCTTTTTTTGGTAATGATAAATACCCACTAAATCTGAGGCATAAGTGGTAATCATCCTGACACCCCTCATCATTACTTGCATTAGTCTGTATTTGAATAGGCTTTATCTTCTGTGTTTTCCTGACAATATAATCATTACTGTTACCTCTAGATAAGTATTGCCCTCTCACTGTGCCATATCTCCAGTCTTTGTCTAAGCCACTTCTGTATATTACAACAGTCTGACAGGCAGACCTTACCAATTTCAAAACTCTGGCATATCATGCTTCACACTCTTCATAGCTGTATAGTAACTGCATCTGCCATAGGACAGAGTAATGGACTGTGTCACTAACAACACATTTTAAGATGTGAACTAACACAGGATTTTGATGTTCATTTATCCAATACAGCTTCATTTTGCTGATCATTAGGATGTCCCGTACAATTCACACAAGTGTGATTTAGCCATACCACTGCTTGTTCTGTAAGCCACTGTTGTCCACCTATATTGTTTTGTGCACATACATTCCCAGATTTGAACCAATGACTATCTGGGTGAACATGCTGCAGAAGTCAAGATGTATTGCATATTGCAGCCATCTCTGTGACGGTAGATGCACACACACACATGCACAATGTATAGAAAATGACTGTCAAACATATAGCTTACTAAGTGCACAAGCTACAGAACACTCCAGAGACCACAGGATAAAACTTACTTCAGGGTTGAGCTAAATCACATTTCAACATTTGTTTAGCAGATTGATTGTTTGTGTTAAAATGAACAAAGAGTAATGAAAGAGTCCTCTCCAGCTATACCTCTACATGTACGATATGTGGATTATACCATTTCTACCTGCATGAGCATTCACACACACACACTCAGACACAATTGATTCTAGGGGTTATTCTACAACTACCTAACTAGGATTACAAACTAAAGGAATCTGCATGAATCACAAGCACCATACAATATGTTTATTTACAAGTGTGAGAGTACACATTTGAAAGGGTGACAATAACATTGGTTTGCTAGGATTATGTATGCTAAAAAGAATTGAAATTGGTGGTGGATCCCACTCCTACTGTCAAAATACACATGGTATCTGTGTGTGAAGCTATTTCTACCTAGCATGATAGAGACACACAAACACTCGTCGTAGTCGGTCACTGTCTGATTCTAACCTCCTGCATATCTAGTGAAACAATCTTGAGACCAGAATATCAACCACAAGTATCACAGGAAAAGCCTTAATGTAAGTGTAAGACAGAGAACATTTGAAAGGATGACCTCAATGACCAGTTTGCAGGACAAAAGTTGCATGCGTTAAAGGAGGGAAACTGTTGGCTGAGGCCTTTTTCACTGCAGCTGTGTCAACTGAATGGAAGAGTACAATTCAGATCTGTTGTTGAAGCCTTATTTACTTGCCAGTAGACACACACTGTCAGAATATTTCCATAGTGCTGGCTTTGAATCACTTAC
The DNA here is from genome assembly GCF_019279795.1 of Protopterus annectens. NCBI lineage: Eukaryota > Metazoa > Chordata > Ceratodontiformes > Protopteridae > Protopterus > Protopterus annectens. The sequence continues at coordinate 978,929,196 of NC_056731.1, forward strand.
CTACCTACCTAGATACACAGTCTAGAGTACACAGTATCAAATGGAAAAGTCGCAGGAGAAGTCTGGTTACACAACTGAGATAGTGCACATTTGAAAGGATGACATCATTAGTGTGTGGCAGAAAATGTGCTGTGTCTAAAATGCAACCAGTTGATGGGGGAACCCTATTTTGGTTTAAATGTTTCTCCTGCATGGAACCGTCAGCATCAAATATATTGGGTTAAGCATTTCCTGCAAAACACTACAGATACGCACATTCATACCAGTTCCACACTATTGAATTTACACCACCTGTCTATCTAGTAACACAGTCTAGAGTAAACATTATCAAGTGAGAGCACCACAAGCAAAATCTGATTACAGCCATGATATAGTGCACATCTGAAAGGATGGCCTCATGGGTCTGCTGCAGAGAAGCTAGTATGCATCACAGGTTTAGGTGGGAAGGAATGTGCATTTACAAGCAAAAGTAAGAGCAATGTGTTGATCACAAGTAACTACATAATGCTCAGATTACTTATCTAAGTTGTCAGTCATGCAGCTTGCAGTAGTATGAGTGACATGTTGCTCTTCCTCAGTATAGTGTATTTTTAAGAAACAGTAGATTGACAACCAAGCATTTCTGAGTGTTCAGTTTAGGATGATTGTGTGTGAATAGTAATCATGTGTTGTCATTTTTAATATTTACTCATGCTTGGACAATGTGCAATGTAAATACTAACAGGTCAAACATATGAAAATACATTACTTAATACCACTCAGCAAGTTTGTGTCCAAAGGTCCCACAACATTGCGCATAACATGCAAGTCTTATGTGTTAGAGTGCAGATATAAACGTACGTTGTATAGTATTTAAAGAGCATCACCGTGAACTCATCATATCTTGAGTATAACAAACCATTGCAACATACACAAGTAATACAAGCCACGGACATCAATTTCTTCTTGTCAAAACATCTTCCTGAAGCACACCACTAAGAGGAGCATTTGCACAACTATTAGGAAATTATAATGGGAATTAACAGTAGCCCATGATTCTCCATGCCAGCTTCTGTGCAAAGTAGGAGTGTAGATATGCAAACACTTCTGATTCTGATCCATTTCAGAACAGATGTGTGTTATGTTAATATTTTCTGTGTTTTTATTTACATATTTATGATGAGAATTGCAGTAAGATACTAATATGGATGACACAGCTTTATAGTCTGATAGACCTCATATCTCATAAATGTCAATTTATTTGAGATTTGTATTCCATCTTATGTAATTGAATGTATTTGTATAACATCACTGAGTACTATAGTCACTACATGATAACATACATGCTGTTGTCATATTTAAAATATTTCAGGAAAAGCACAGAAATGCAAATTAATTCATCCTATCACCTTGTGTGTATGCAGCAGCAATATTTTTAGGATGTGCTTAATGTACTATGCTTGATAACCAACAAAGGCTTTATTGCATCAGATGTCTTATACTTATTTCTGGGATGGTATATGCATTTTTGGCCAGATTATGAAAGACATAAGGGACCAAGTATGTTAATGATGGTGGAATCCCAGAATATGGAAGCAGGGTAAAGCAAGTAAGTTTGCACAAAATGTACTTCATAATGGTAGTTGGAGTGGACATATCCCACATGATGTACATTCAACTCTACAAACAGTTTAAGATATGTCAATTATTGTTACCTCATAGTGCTATAGTGCACTGAGGCTAAGCACAGTAGCACATGGGGCAGCAGACAGCAGGAACGATACTTACTAGATTTTGCCAGAAGAAAGTAACTGTCATTTACCAAGACTTTATGAAGTCAGGCATCACACAGATTCTGAGGACAATGAATGATGAGATAGAAGTGGGAGAATGGGGAGGGGGGGTGCAAGAAACAGGGATAGAAATGTAAAAATGAGTTATGTTTATGGGAAATTCTACACATCTTTGTGGTGTGTTACTCTTTGTGTTGTCATCATAATTATTCTGCCATGCTCCATACAATAAAGTGTTTCAAATACTAAGCAAGCAAGGTTAGGAGAGTAGAAACATGATTAAGGCATAAGCAGGCTAATGTTGGGTTAATAGCAAAATTAGTCAACAGATACACATATAATAATAATGTAAAAACAAATAAATAAATAGTTTGACATACTTTTGGATTTGAACCCCTGACAATGTGGAAAAAGCAGTATGGAGGTCTGAGCATTATTTCAGCACACCACAGAGGAACTCATACTTCACAAACTTAAAATCATGTATTTGAAAGGACAGGGACAACAGACTGAAGCATGGGAGAATGCACGTATCAGGCTTTATCACAATAAAGACAATTGAAATGTCCTTTAAGATGTACATATCCAGCAGCCTAATCAATATGTTAGAGTAACTGTCTCACAATACTGCTACTGGTCTGTTTTTCTATAGTGCAGCTGGGCCAAGCAAGTTTGCCTAAAGTTACTAGTTTGGTCACAGGTAAAATCTTCAGTTTTTGCCATAGGATGTGAAACAGTATTTACAGTCACTCAGCATGTTAAGGACAATAACTGAAGTTTTTTTTTTTATGAGCTATATCTGGCCATCTGTATTGTGTGCGATTTTATTTTCTGATCATATTAAACATGTGAAAAAGGGGCTGATAGGACAGTGATGAAAATGGGAACCAGTAGAGGATAGTGTATAGGGGGAAGAATAAAGGAATGTGCTGCTTGGTAGAACAACAGCATCATATTTATCCACTTCTTCAGAACATAAATGTATACTTTTAACAAGAATTTGATGAAGTTGGCTAGCCACCACATCATGGCTGGGAAACAACAACAATGACAACAATAACAGAATAATGTTGTACAGCCAATTGGACCAAATCAAATGTGTTAAGTGTACACATAGGCAAAGTAGACAACTATGTATCGGACATAATATATTTTTTTAGAATGTATTTAGGAATAAGATGTTAAGATAAGTAATGTAGGCTAGGTAACAGGCAGAGACATGTTGGACATACCAGAGATGCTGAGGGACACAAAAGTTTGGGGGACACCAAAACTGGCAATAATCAGGGGACAGTGGAAGGTGCATCTGCATTCAGCATAAGCACAGTGAGAATATAGTCCTCACCATCCACTTTACAATTCAGTGCAGGACTTTACTGCTTTTTCAGTTTGAGCACCGAGGCCCCTTTCCATTATGTTCTCCACCAGATTTGTCAGCTGAGGAAGGGTGACAATGTTGCTACCACCAGTAATATTCCTTGTGGGTACCACTGCACCAGCAGCTGGGCCAGAGCTACCTCATGCAGTTGGAGAAGGTAGTGCAATAGTTGTACAGACAACACTGACAGGTTGTGTCCCGGATGTACTTGATGTCTGTGCTGCCTGCAGTTGTGCCATCTCATGTCAATCTCCACTAGTCTGTCTAGATCACTGTGCTGATGGTTATTTGTGTTGCAGAAGCAATGTTTCCACACAGAAAAATAAAGAGAGAAATATAGAGTTGTGGAGAGAAAATACAGATAATAATATCAGTACAATGTCAGATTAATATCAAAATATAAGGAAATCTAATGCATAACTCTGTTAATCATTGTCACATCCAAATATTATGTGAAGGCATTAATGTGTCATAAAATACATGAATCTCAGTGATATTGTGAATAATATAGAAACAGGTAAGTGATGATGGCACGCTGGATATATGCATTACAAGTAAATACATCCGGTTACAAAAATCAAATAATTAGTAATATTTAACATTGAGGTAATAAATTGTTATATACTATCCTATAATAAAAGCTAATTGGTGCTGTTAGGAGTTTCCCCCTCACACAGCTAAACTGAGCTGCTCATTTCCTAAAGCAAGTATCAAGAGCTATTGGAGAAAGCATGTATGCTTGATATAAAGTTTATGTATGCCTACCCAGTTGTCTGTGTCTCAAGCTCATAAGGACTGATGTCCTAACAGTTGGTAAGATTATATAAATTATCTATGCATTATGATCTTGCTTGCATTCATACCTGATTGACACATACCCCTGCCTCTCAGAAGCATGACAATCATTCCTAATGTACCTCCTTGCTCTTAACAATATCCCCAGCATCTGTATATAACAAGAAAAATAATGCTAAGAAGCATGATGAATAACTGCATTGTCTGGCCACTGCATGGTATTTTAACAAATTGTAATAATTCACTATGCTTAATTAATTCAAGAGTGTTTGCAATTCTACATTCTGCCTCCCATTGGCTCAGAAGGTCCTGCTTGCACCTCACCATGTTACTGTAATGGTGACAACATTGTTCCCCAATGTGTGGAATGCCAATTCCACTGGAGTTATTTTTGGCCAAGCCATTCTAAGCCCTACAGAAACCTATGGCTGTAGCTCTTTGCAAGTAGTGCCTCAAAGATCCTGAATTCCTCTTTACACCATCTTTGGGCTCCAAATAGACCACCACTCTTAACTTTACATACCATGTCTTCTGAAAGACATCTAGAAATGCAACAATGAATTGTTGCCCAGTTTTGGATCTCATTTGTAACAGCCTCTGTATAACAACATACAAAGCTGCCAGCTGCATTTGCTCAACTGAAAGCACAAAAAGAGCCTGGCAGAAAAAATGGGTCTGATTCCTTCAAAATAACAGGAGGTGTGAAACATGGCAGTGAGGTTTTGCCATGCATGATGTTTATTTACACGTGATCCACTCTAAAATCATAAAATGCTTTAAGATAATGATAAGTGAATCACATTTCAAAGTAAATATTGTCACCTCTACACATGCTCTTTTATGGTGGATATTAATCACATATGCAGTTTTCTGACAGAGTGAGATGAGATTACATCAACTCTATGATGTTGGTTATATGTTGCTTAGAAGTAAAATATTATGAATCAGTATATACAGATGATAAACTTTGGGTAATACCACTTTGGATTTGAACCCATGGCTCAAAATAAGACTAAAATGCTAACCACTGTTTATTAATTGTTAGTGCTACAGGATAACTAGCATTAAGAACTTATAAATTGAGGTGTAACAATTTCAACATCAGTGGAGCTCTAATTATTACATACCCGTTTGCCTGTGACATTCAGTTCTTATGATACTAGAGTTATAGGTAAAAAACAGTATTTATGTAACTAAATTTCACATGCATTGATTTACATAATCTGAGTAAAACATGTTGGGGTGGGTGCCACACATACTTTACGTGACATACTGTTCCACATGGCTAATAATTATGTGATGACTCATACTTTTTACAAATAACTACTGGGTAGATTATACATATGCAAGTGTAGCTTAAATTAACTATCATCATTGTAATTCTTAACATACTACTCACAGATTATAGTGGTTATTTAGCAGTCATTACGCAGAGTTGTGTGACAAATTTAATTTTATAAAGTCTCATTTAATTAAATCCTCTGTCCCCCCTAAAATGCAGTGATGCTACTTATTTTGACTCCTCAGTAATATTGTTTGTAAACTCGATTGAAATTGTGCAGTACCTTTGCTCTTTCTCAACACTTACTGCATTAACACCTTGAGCCACAGACAAAGGAAAGCAGCAGGTAAATTGTCATCACTTAATGCAGTCCAAAGTGCAGACAGAAATGTGATTGCTTCAGTCTACATTTTTATACTGATAGTAGTCCAAATTACATTTCTAAGTTTTTGCCTGGAAACATGAACTGTTACTCACTGATAGTGACTGCTGACCGTCACTAAGATGCAATGTAAAGTGGTACACAAATATGAAAGACAAAAAATAATAAAAAAGAATCCAGATAAATAGTATATCTTTCATCAATGTATCATCGTTTGCTACATGACAATTTGCATTTTTGTTACACAGCAGGTATTTGGCACATTATATATATATATATATATATATACATATATATATATATATATATATATATATATATATATATATATATATGTATGGGAGCCCTTCATTTGTTCAAACTTTCAAATGTTTGAAACTCATATGGCCGACACTCTATGAGTGAACATTTGAAAGGCTGACAAATGATAGTGGAGATCTCACTACAGTGTGGGACTGGGAGATTCCGCTTTCCTGCACTATAGTGTGATCTCGGAGTGAGAATATTTAAGTAGTAGGGGGTGTGAGGGGTGCAGTGGGGCTTGCTCCCCTGCATAACAGTTTTACTGTGTTTACATGTAGGTAAATAGTGCTATTTCAGGATGTCAGTCTTTCGGAATGTCGATCATATGATGGCCATATGAAAGTCGGCATTCTGAATGGTCAACATTCTGAAGTAGACCTATATATATATATATATATATATATATATATATATACATACATATATATATATATATATATATATATATATATATATATATATATATATATATATATCAGAATTACATTTTTTTAAAGGAAATGTATTGTTGATATGATTACTATTCAGGAATTATGGATTGTTAATCCAGAATATTATAAATATTTTCACATTCAATATGCCACTGTCTTTATTTTCTCTCACTTTAGTAAATGTTCATATTTTTGCAGCATGCATATCAGTTCTTATTACTACTAAGAACTGCTCCGTTTCCAAGTAAAAAACGATTGTGTCAGTGTGAAAAGTAAATTCAAATTATCAAAAGCTCGAGTCAAACCCTGTAATATTGCAGCTGTTACACACGCTAGTGCATGACATGTTGCACCATAGAGATATTTACATAGTGTTTTTATTATTTTTTTTTAATTTTAGTGTTATATATGAAACTGCTATTTCAATTTAGTATGATCAGTATTATGCTTAACACCGATTCCTAGAGTATAATTAATTACACAGAGTTGGATCATTCAATTCATAATAACAAATATGTGGCAAATCTTATTTTGACCCTCTCAGTAAAAATATCTGTAGTCTTGATTTTAACCTGGCATTACCTTGGCTGTTTCTAGAATATGACTGCATTAAGACCTTGAGCCACAGAGTAAGGTAATCAGCAGGTGCATTTTCTTCACTTAGTACTGTCCAAAGTGCTGATGAAAGTGCAATGGCACCAGTCTCCTTTGTGGTACAGATATAATTCAAAATAAAATTTCAGAGATTTTCATTGGGGAGTGAACATGTGCCCGTGTGGTAGTTTCTCAATTCTGTGTTTTTATACCAGGAAAATGTGAACATTAAAGATCCTTAGTTTCACACAGACATCAACCTGTATATATTTAAACCTTGACCATGGCATTAACATGAAACACTGAGAAGATTGACAATATGTGTCACATACAGAAAGGTGCATATGAGGCAATGAATGTGGAGCACAAGTACTCACACTTTGACATTCTAACACCTTATATTTATGGAGAACTATGACTCTATGAATGTGATATTTGCAAGAATTATACTAAGAAATCATGTCACTGTAAGAGCAAATGTATGCAATACAAGACTGTGTTCTTGCCTTTTTTGTGTATGCAGAACTGTTTTTTATTAATTTAAGTGGTTCTGTTATGATTTGCATTGTTTAGAAGTGTATTGTTTGTTTCAGTTTTATGTACTTCATATAGCTTACGCACACTTTGCACTCAGAAGCACATTTACCTCTTAGGCATATATTCCTAAATGTGTACATCAAAGTGGCAGGAGTGTTAAACACTTAATTATTCATGCACTACTGCTAATGATTTATACTTACAAGCTCTTAGCAAGTCTCACTTCTCACTAATTCTTGTACTGCTAGGGTGTGCGCATGGTATTGTGCAGGCCCTCACACCATGTTTACCTGCCTGGTGCTGTGCTTTGCACAGATAGTGTTTCATGAATGATAATGACCTGCCACCTGATTGACATATTCACTGGAAACAGAAGGGTTAATCTGCACTCTATGAACACAACCTGGGACTAAGCAACTTTTATAGTAGTAGGGATTCACCAACTTCAGATACTGCTGTTTGCTGCAATTGCATTACTTTTGGTAAACTTTACTACAAATTATGTCAAGGCGTGTGATGGTTCTTACAAGTAATAGTTACACTGTTATGAGGTTATTGTTTATTCAGAGACAATTGAGTGATGGCTGCACTTTGCACATTAGTATTGGTATTGAAGGTACAGCAATTGACATTGGAATGATCATCATCTAAAATTACAAGCCTTTATAGCAACATATGTCTAAGGATGTAAGAAATTTTATATTACAAGTAGCAACATCAAAGTTACATTTAAGCAAATAGTAGTATGGTACGCCTGTTGCATATGTCTTATATAAACCAGTATTATTCCATTAGAATAGAGTTATGCCCTTGACTTTTGGTTTGGGTGGTGTAGGGTGGAGGATGCTTGTTTCATAGTGAGTCTTTGATTTTCATAACTTAACTGAGAGCTGTGTACAATTTCCAATTTTTTTTTCTTAAGACTGTTTCACACTCACTATTTCAAAACGATCATTGACTTGTATTATATACATAAGTTTTGTTCTACCAGTATGTCCTTAGTATTGTTAACAGATATCTGAATGTAGAAAGCAACTACTTTTTTGTTTCTTACAATAGTCACTATGAATACTTCATTCTTTGGCAATGCTGTTATATAATCCAGACTTACACATTTCTGTATCTTTACTTCCCTGACTCTGTTATTGCCAAGGGGGAGAGGTGGGGGTTGGGGGTTGAGGGTTGGGAATTTACAGTAATGTATTATGTGCATATGTTTTTAATAGATGTCTGCATAAATGCATACCTTTTCTGGCCAGTCCATTAGCTTATCATGTCTTCTAGTGTTGTGATGAATGTGTGTGCAAAGGAGAAAGAGAATCAAATGATATCTACTGCTGGTGCTCCAGGTATGTTTTATATAGATGTATAAATATATATATATAGCGAGAGAGAAAGAGAGAGAGAGAGAGGGGGGAAGAGAGAGAGAGAGTAGACATACATTTTCTATTTATGTTGCATATATCACTCATGAGTTACATCTGTCATTCCTGTATAGTCGAGCCACATTTTTTCTTAGTGATGTCCAATACTTGCATATGGGAGTAATCATTTTTATCTGTTTTTTTACAGCTTCATCACACACTTTGGTATGGAAGCAGCAGCATTATATGTATTACAAGCTATACTGTACATACAGATTAAGGACAGCAGTAGCATCCCCTAACATCTTTTAATAAGTGTGCTCATGGCTGTATTCCAAAGGGTATTGGAATTGAGAGCTAAAGGATGTGTGGTGTGTATACTCAGGTTTTATTATGTTCTTGAATCTATATGCAATGTTGAAATGCTTCATTAGCACGTTTTTCACCTTCTTATGACTTCATTAGCATATTCTGCCATTAACCCATGTTTTGAAGTAATGCACAATGTGCAGAGCTGTTTAATGAATACCAATTTAGCAGTCTTTCCCCTCCATATCACTCACATGTGCTTTTCACAAAGTGTAGACCTTCATGAATCCTAGCCAAGGTTTTGTTTTTTTTAAGTTTATTTGAGCTTATTATTGTTGGCTTTAAGTAGAATTGTTACACACACACAAAGACATACCCACACAGGCTATTTCTTTCTCACTTACACACACACACACACACACACACACACACACACACACACACACACACACACACACACACACAAACTTTGTCTCTTTCAACAAGTAGTTTTAATGCAGTTAACTGCATTACTTTGGTGTTATTTTCCTTTTCTCTAATTTTTATTTATTAGTACTACATTTAGCGAGCAGAAACTAACATTGCAGCCATTTATTTGTATCCTTGTTATACAGTGGCTTAATATGTTGCCTGAAAGGCACAGATATGATACCAGGCTATCCTTGTATATTAACATCCTGTTGGAGACCAACCTTGCAAAAGTAACTGCTGTTCAGTCAGCCTACAGATAGGATTTTTTTCTTCTGATGGCATATATAATCTGATTTGTCTTGTCTGTAAATGTACTGATGACAGCTGATCTGAATACAAATATTGAAGTAAGCACGTTCAGTTTTTCATCTGAAAAAATAAACTTTCAAGAAACTGTAATGTACTTCAATAGAGCTGCAGCTTTATGGACAATGGACTAGCTACTGAATCTACCTATTTAGACAACTTTTCTCGTGGCTAGCAATTTTGCAGAAGAATCACTCTCTGGATAGTTCTTTCTAGCATCTACTTTTTGTTAAATACTTCAGTGGGTCATGCAACTTAGTTGATTAAATTTGCCTACCATTTACAAATACCTTCTGCCATGACAACACCATATTCAGCCGTTTTTCAAAGAAGAAAGTTCCCAGTCCAACTCTGCTAAAATTGTTCAGGCAGGTATAGCATTCCTAAAGTATTCCATTAGTTTTTTTTCTTTTGCATTGTTTTTATTAGTCTAACTCAAACATTTAGCATGTCCACTTTTTTACTTATAGTTACTTGGTCAGTATGGCACAATGAAAATAAAAGTGAAAACATTTTAACAATGAATATCTGCTGAAGACGCAAGTGAATGACAAAACATTAGAACATTTTAACTTAAAACATTTCTGAGGTATCTAAGGATAGAATGATTGGACAGTGAAATAAAATCACTGTAAACAAATGCTTAAAAACTTACCTTGGCCTTAGTATTATTCTAGCTGAGGGAAATATGTATAAAAAAGAAAACAATATAATCTCATACACAATGCAGTCTTTTTTTTGGGACCTTGTTCTCCTTGTCACTCTGTTAGAGGATGTGGTTATAGACTGCTTGTCCATTCCACAAGGTGTATGGAAAGTCTGGATAAAAGCAAATTCATATCAAGGGGCATTAGTCAAAGTCAGGTATTGGTTGTTATTATAAAATGTTTCAAAACAGAATGCCTAGTCTTAGGATATTTTGCATATGTAACTGTATTCTTGAAATCCTTCATCTATTAGCAGCCTAAGATTTTCGATAGTACAGATAAGAGCACTTGTTTTGGGCCATTTATTTCAATAATACATTTTGCTGTTATCAGAGATGTGAATCTTGTTAGCTTATTTGTATCTGAATAAGATGTAGTAATACTGATATGTTTGCATTACTGGGGCACAGCACAGTGAAACTGAGCTGTGTGGGTATAGTAGAAGGTATACCAATTCAAAGAATTTTTTTTAATTGATGGTGTCAATCTAGATATACATCAGGAAAATTTAGTAGTGTTTTTAGACAGAACTGAACTTAATTGTCAAATCCATCTTAATAGTCGCTTAAATATTCAAAATGATTTAAAGTCCAGATATTTGAGATGGATGTCATTTTCTAAGTGGATTGTTTTTTCTTACCGTTCATGGTAGGTCAATGTGGTTCAGCCATTTCTAAATGCTGGTATTTACATTTTTAATTTGGAATGTATTTTTACTGGCTTTTCCTGTACAATGTAATTTTACTGGAATCTGTTTAACCTGCTCATTGCAAGCTGCCCTGCATTTTCTTTTTTGTAGCTGGCTTTTGCATTTTATTTAGGAATTGAATTTTTCTAGGGGGGGGGGGCACAAAGTAAAGTAACATTTCCCTTGCAGGATTGTTTTATGTTCAAGTTTATATTAGTGCTTATTATCTAATTATTTTACAATAACTAGCAACACAATCAATGCTAAATAATTATTAATGATAATCTGAGCAACTAAATGTAATGGCAAATTTTAAATCAACAAAATGACAGTCACCATAAAGGCCTTTACAGTTGTAACATTTAGATTGACATACAAGTTCATAAAATCCAAAGAAAAAAGTTCTTGGAGTTTGATATAGTCCAAAATTGTTGTTCTACATAAGGTTAAAAATCTCTTGGTGACATTACAACTCTGGCACATGCTCCTCAATCCTGTCAGCAACCATATTGACCCCTAATAACGAGCCTATAAAGTGGAAAGCCAAAAACCTCGAAAGACCAGAAGCACAAAATTCAAAATCTTGCATGTTGGAGATGTTGAATTAGTAGTTCTGGTTTTCCACTGTGTGCATGGATTCAGGTAAGTGTTTTTGTTTAAGGGTTTTGGGCAGGGGCTGTGGTGTGTGTTAGTGTGTTTTGTTACAGTGATATGTGTGTGCGAGGGGAATGTTGCTTGTGTGGTGGTGTTTCATGTGTGTATGCAGTGCGACCTTGGAGTTAGATTATTTACGTAAGGGGGTTGGAGGGCACAGGGGGGTTTGCCCCCCTGCATATAGTAAGGGTAGATGTGTGTGTTTGTTTAGTTGTGTACGCGTGTGTTGTGTTGCTTTTTTTAAAGTGCCGGGAGGTATGTTTGTTTGCATTTGTATGTGTTGTGTACTGTGTGCTGTGTGTTTTTGTGGTTTTGTGGTTTCGTGGCTGTATGGCTTTCGTTATATGGATTTTTGACTTCATGGCCTCGAGATACTTAAATTCGATATTTCAGTATTTTGAGATTATGAAGTGAATATATATATATATATATATATATATGTATATATATATATATATATATATATATATATATATATATATATATAAATATATAGATATAGATATAGATATATCATATCAACTAGAAATGGGATCTCAGACTTAATATATGTAATTCTGATCATTCTGCCATTCAGTTTCCATGTATCAGAACTCACTCTAGCAGGTTTTGACATTTGAAATGGTTACCTTCTCCTCAATGGCTCCTATTGCCATGTAAACCAGAACCACATCAGCCATTCCCACACTTAAAAGCACAATGCATAGCATCAGCATCCTCAAAAAATCATCGATAAAAAGCAAAATTTATAATTTCTCAGTATCAATCCACTGACAACCAGGACAGGAAATGACTTGCAGAAAATATCCTTACAAATTGTAAGAATTTAACCAAGCGAATATAATACGCTCTACAGTCTGGCAGCTACCAGACCCTATTGTCATGAAAGAAACTGCATCTTAGTTGGATGGGATTTTTCAACAAGCTATAGTTTTATTTTATGATGTTTTTAAATATCCCAGTACAGGTACCAGTTCTTTAGAATTGTTAATATTTACCTTTAAAACAAAAAAAGGCTTACATAGTGAACAGTCACCAGCAGCCCTCAATGCACCCTAGATTGTTAGTTCATCCCTGAAGTAAATAAGAATGCAGTCTCCAGATGTCACATAAAAATGGAAACTTTATAAATTCTGAACATAAAAAGAATGCCAATTACATAAACATGGTCAAGCACTTATGTCCATTCAACTTTGGACTCCTTCAGAATCATTTGACTTACATATAAATCCTCTTTTTATTTAAAAAATCATGCAGTCATGTGATGGTTCAATTAGTAGAATATTTGCAGTTTTTAAGGAGGCAGTATTACATTTAAGCATGCAAAATGGGATTTACCTCAATACAATACAAAAAACATTGACCAACCTAAAAATACTGTGAAATGTTTTACTATCAAACTTTAGAAGTACATTTGTTTAAGTAATGACTTTCTCAAAAAAAAAAGTCAAAAATAAAAATATTATTTAATCAAAACAATCAAAGTGGTAATGTGGATAATGTGAACTTAGATATTATCAACATTACCCAATGTACTTTGACTTTCGCTGATTTCCTATAATGTTTGCGGGGGGCGCCCCCCTGCACCCCCATGTGGGGGGGGGCAGCCCAACACCCCCTGCGTATTATATATACAAACTCCGAGATCGCACTACAGTGAGGAAAAGGATACATTTCCTGATCCCCTCTGTAGTGTGATCTCCAATCAGAACGTCGACCTCATATGAGTGAATGCACACTAGCATTTGCTGTTGTGGATTTGAACATGTATGGATCAATATTACTGAAACTTGGAACCATGATTTTGACCTTCCAAGCTTCACGTAACTGCTGTACAACATTTTGATAGTAAACCCTGGGAAACAGTATGCGACAAAATGAATGAATAAAAACAATAAAGTAGTGAACTAAGCATTGTTCAACAACCCTTATATGTTTGTGAGTTACTCAAATTTCAAAACAAATAGCAAAAATTCATACTCTGCTGTATATTCTACAAGATCCCTTTTCAAAAGCTATTTGAAAAGTAGGTATCCAAATAAACTTAATATGTGTTGCTTGGTTGTTTCTCTTTATTTATAGTTCAGCTGCTAATAGTTTAAGTATTGGTGCCAATGTGGTGTGGTTATCTGTTTACCTTCATATGTTCGATCACATATGATCGACCGGCCACATCATTGATCCAGTTCCATGAAACTAGGACTGCAAAACTTTTAAAATGTCGAATAAATGTCAAATTTTGACATTTCCGGCCACATCACACCTCCACACCAGTGCTACCATGGGTCAAAAAGGGGGCGAGATTTTGTCATTCGGATATGTGGAATAAGACATTTGGGATGTTTTCACTTCGGTATTCGCAAATGCAGAGTCGACCATATTGAGATCGGCATTATGAAGGTAAACAATGGTTATCTATATCAGGAATTGCCATGGCATTCGTCCTGAGGTGCCAAAGGAGCTCATTTTCTCTGTTTGTGTTTTCCAACTGCACACTCTAATGCTCTGAGTTATTGTTTCTAAAATACCAAACTTAAACTTTGTAAATGTGGGGCAGATCTCAATGTGTCTATAAAGGGCATTATTCTTGTTGATTTGGGAAACTGCATGTAAATGTTCATAAATTTCTTTCTGTCTTTTCAATGTACAAATATTTACAACTTGAGCAAACTGCAATATACAGTACTGCTCTGGTGTTACAATTCTTTTCTCCCAAATGAATTAGTGTTTGGGGGTTTCCTACAGTTATTTTCTCTTCTTCTAAAATATGTCTAGATTGGTTGCATACATCACAATATTTAGTGCCCTTGTTACTATACATTGTTTTTATCCTGGGGTGTTCAAATAAAAAAATGTTTAAGTTCTTACCAGCATTGTAGACAAATCTTGGAGTTTCAATGGAAATTAGCCAGGGATGAACATGATTATTTGTACAACAGAGTTTACCCCTTCCCCAAGTCCTATCACAATAATCCTAGAGACACATACAATACAGAGGAGATGGAAGTTTTTGCTAAGCATAATGAAGCTGAGAATAAGGAGGAAGAGAATCAGCAATGGGGTGATAGGGAAATAAGGTATAATTCATTACAATATGCAAGTGACCCTAATAATGTATATGAAGATATTTTCTCAACCCTTGGGTGTTCAGAAAGAACTGGAAATAGAAACAAGCAACATAATTTTTTAGAACACGCAAAAAACCTGAAAGGGTTGAGGAACAGAGGGAGGGGGGAATTTTGAAGGAAGAACAGTTAAGGCAATTATTATCACCCCCCAAAGACACGCATGCAGAAGAAATTATTTCTACTTTCAGAGGCCATATGCTAACATACCAAGGATTTAATATTTTCAACTATACTGAGTTGGAAATTGATAAAAACCCAGTTTACTTTATTTAAAAGAGGCTTCAAGTCTGTGCCTTCACACAAAGTAGATGCAGCATATTTATGGATTGAACTCAAGTTATTCACCAGAAGGTTAAACTTTCAAATTATGTTCAAAGAACAGGCTTCAGGAAATGACATTAACAGGCCTAGACACCTGCTCAGAAAAAGAAGCACATTTAATCCCCCACTACATCCCACTATAGCTACATTTGGAAAGGTTTGTATGAATGAAGTACATAAGCTATTACATTCTTATAAAAAGAAGTACTTTAACTTTAACAAGGAAGAACATATGTTATTGAAAACATTGATGGACAACACTTTGATAAGAGTTATGAAGCCTGACAAGAGGCGGGGATGAGGATAGTCATTGTGGGCAAAAGGGATTATAGTAGTTACATGGTGAGAATCCTTCATGATACAGAGAAATTAATATAGCTCACAAAAAATACAATTATTTCTGGATGATACATTTTTGAAGGGAGTCATCACCTATGAACTACATGAATTCTTAAAAACTGAAAACTCAGTTATCCCAAGTGTTTTTGGGATACTGAAAATCCACAAAACATTTTAGAACCTTCACTACCATCCTATAATAGCAGCCCATAATAGTATGACTTATCCATTAGGAGTGTTTGTTGATCCAGTTTTGAAAGATGCCTTAAATTCTATTGAGTACATATTGAGAGACTCGTGGGACTTCTTGACTATAGTCAAACAAAAAAATTACAGTGACACAGTGAGTTTCTCCGCAATAGGCATTATTAATTTATTCACATCCATACCACATGAACTGGGGTTTGAGCTATTCAATGAAGCAATATTTGAGTGTACAAGCTTAGAAAACTCATTAATTAACTTTGTTTTGGAAGTGATGGGGGTGATTTTGAACAATAATTACATTTTATTCTAAGGAGAATGTTTTAGACAAGTCAAAGGTATGGCCATGAGGAGCAGCTGTGCCCTCATATATGCCAAACCTGGTTATATACAAATAGGAAAAGAAGTATGTTTTAAATTCTGATTTTAAGAGAACATCTACCTTCATTTGTGGATGATATAGTCATCCTTTGGAAGGGTTGGGGACAAGAAAGGGAAGAATTCACCACATACATCAACAATATCACCCCTTTTTTAACATTTATTGATACTCACACTAACAATTAGATTGACTATCAAGATGTAACAATTTACAAAGACCATAAGAACAGATGTTTTAGGTCAAGGGTATACAGAAAACCCACATTGTCTAATAATTGTTTGGATTTGAACAGCTGTCACCCTAAACACACAAAAAAGAAAAGTTTTAAAGGTCAACTAGTGAGCAGCCAGAATGATTTCCAACACGGTCAACTTCCAGATGGAACTTAGAAAATTAGTTTTTACATTCTAAGAAAGAGAATATCCAAGAGATTTATTATTTAGTATTAGTGAGGATGTACTCAATGGATGGGGCACTAAATACAATTCACTACTTGGTAATGACACAGGGTAATGCCCCAAGACACCAGGATCAAACATGATCAGGAGAAGATTTACACCAACTCTATGGTGTTACTATTTGGTAGCTACCCCAAGGAAATAAAGGGTGTATTTATTAGCAACTGGAGCATATTCAGGGGTAATGCTCACATTTTTACAACCATTGGTGAGAATCCAAGATTTGTCTACAAGGCTGGGAAGAACTTAAACATTTGATTTGAATACCCCAGGATAAAATTGATGTAAAGTAACAAGGGCACTAAGTGCTGTGGTGCATACAGCTACTGTAGCTATATTTTAGACAACAGAAAATAACTATAGGACACACACACACACACACACACACACACACACACACACACACACACACACACACACACACACACACACACATGTGAACTGTAACTCCAGAAGAATAGTGTATATAGCAGTTTGCTCAAGATGTAAATAATTTTACATTGGAAAGACAGAAATGCTTTTCTGTAAATGTATTTACAAACATTTACATGCAATTGCCAAAAGCAACAGGAATAATGCCTTTTACAGACACAGTGAAATTTGCCTCACATTTACAAAGTTTAAGTTTGGCATTTTAGAAACAATACCCAAGATCATTAGAGAGGGCAGTTGGGAAACACAGATAGTGAAAAAGGAACTCCTTTAGCCTCTTAGGATGAAGGCCATGGCAATTCCTGATTTAAATGACCAGACTTCATTGGCACCAATACTTAAATTATTATCAGCTGAACTACAAATAAAGAGAACAACCAAGCAACACATATTAAGGTTTATTTGGTCCCTAATTTTAAAATCAAGTATGAGAAGGGATCGTATAGAATGATTCAAAACTTATATCATGCACACCTTGTATGATTTTTTTGCTATTTGTGTTCAAATTTGAGTAACTCACAAACATATAAGGGTTGGTGAACAATACTTAGGTCACTGCATTATTGTTTTTATTCATTCATTCTGTCACATACTGTTTCACAGGATTTTTAAGTCGGTCGATGTTTTTGTATTGTATCTTGTGCTAAATCACATTTTACATGCTTAAATGTAATACAGTCTCTTTAAAAATGTTAAATGTTGTACTAATTGGGCCATTACATTCCTGCATGAATTTTAAATAAAAAGAGGTTTAATATATAAGTCAAACAGTTCTGAAGAAGTCCAAGGTTGAATGGATGAAAACGCTTGACCATTTCTATGTAACTGGAATTCTTTTTTATGTTTGGAATTTATAAAGTCTCCATTTTTAGGTGATACCTGGAGTCTGCTTTCTTATTTACTTCGGTGATGAACTAACAGTCTGCAGTGCATTGAGGGTTGTTGGTGACTGTTCACTATGTGGAACCTTTTTTCATTTTACAAGGTTTCTCCTTGGCTGCACAGCACATGCTGGTTACAGTTTTACTAGTATTTATCTTTGTTCTCATAGGTTTTAATATAGGAATTAGATTCACCTGTTTTAGACTACCTCTTCTTCATTGACTGACAGGGCTCAGTCTCTAGGCATCTCCACTTTTTAAGGTTCTGAAGTTGAGTTCTCTGTCTGGTTTACTCTCAGTCACATCTATGTTTATGATATACATGCACAGAGTATGTTCCTGTACTGTCACTTTCACTATATGACTGATTTTTCTGACAAAGTGTTAATCATGTCATTTTTAAGTTGTCTCAATTTGATAATTTGACATTACAAGATTCTACACAGCCTTCTTTGTCTTAACAGGTGGTTAAGCTGCACATTCTTGAGAAATGATTTGTGGTTTTGCAATTTACATTTGTTTTCTCATCAAAAAAACATGCAATTCTAGGCTTGCATTAACCACTATGGTTTCTGTACAATGGCTGTTTGTTCTGTCTTGTATCTAATCTGTGATTTGGTTGTATTTTTTGTCTCTAACTTTGATCTTTCTTGCCAATACCTGTTTATACTGCTGTTGTCGTAAATATTTTATCATTTACCAATGTTTTTGGTTGTTATACTGAAATTTCTAGCGATTTTCCTAAATATTTTAATGTGCCACTTTGTCTGAAACTGAGTTTTCCAGGGTAGCACTTCAAAATAAATGAGGTTTGGCAACAAACCATGTTGTCCTGGGACAGAGGGGTTAGGTGATGTATTAATGGGAGTTAAGTGGGGTGGGGATGTGAAAGGGTTAAATGGAGAGGGATATTTGGGAGGAAATGAGATAAGGGTGGGGAGGTGCTTAAGGGGTTTAGACTAGTGTAGTTGGGTAAGTAATCACATTTTGGCATGAACTTGCTAAGACAAGGTATGCCAATGACGACCTGGATAGTGTTGGGAGATAGGCCCTGGAAAGTATGTGGTAAGTTAGTAAATTAGCCATATCGCCAAATGTGCTGGGGACTTCTGTAGGACTGAGACAATTTATTAATTTAATGTTAGTTATGGGTTTGCTTGGAGGGAGTTAGTTTACTAACTTGTGTGGGGTTATTTGCTAGTCTTGGTAGTGCTGGAATTGGTGTTCGTTCATTGGTGGCATCAGGTTGTTATAAGAGGATTATTGTTGTTTTTCTTGTTGGAGCATGCACGGTTGAATATCGGTGTTCTCAGGTAGACCCATATATATATATATATATATATATATATATATATATATATATATATATATATATATATATATATATAGATATATATTTATACATATATATAGATATATATTTATACATATATATATATATATATATATATATATATATATATATATATAGATATATATTTATACATATATATATATATATATATATATATATATATATATATATATATACATATATATATATATATATATATATATATATATATATATATATATTCTCCATCAACACCTTGCTTAATTGCTGTAAAAATGCTTATTCAGCCTTTGCATTTTTACTATGGAACAGCTAAGGCATACAGCTGAAAAGCAAATCCAAAGTAATGTTGTCCACACATTGTAACATTTTTATACTAGTTCAAGTTTCTTTGAATATTAGGGAATTTGACACTCCTCTAAAACATTGAATGTTAAGTTGTATTACTAGGCATCCTTTCTTCAAGAGGTTAGACTTATAAAATATGGATGGATACCAAATAATACTGAAAATGCATGCCCCAAAAAATATATTTCTAAGCCAGTAAGAGAAAACAGAATCCTTTAGAATCACTTATGTATCCTGTTTTCTGTCTCTCTTCCAAATTGTTAGTAGTCTCACAAAGAAAGCATATGCATTGTAAAGTACTCAGTTGCCAGAATTAGAGGATATGGATACAAGTAAAATGACTGAAACCACTTAAACTGAGTTTTACTTTAAATAAATTTTTTTACAATGGAATTTACAGAATAATGTAAAATGTAGTAAAGACTTGAAAACCTCAATGCATAGGGCCTATGTATCCTGTCACTGCTGCCTTTTATAAACAGTGTGAGTTAATTGTTTTATAGTAGAAGTCTCTGTGACTGTTTGGTGGTTGACTGTGGACTGGCCCGTTGGATGGAGGCTGGCATTCCAGTTTCAGCGGCTGTTTTGTTGGTGGTGGGGGTAGGTTTTGTGGGGGTTTTAGTGGACTTCGTGTTTTGGTTGTGTGCTGAGTCGGGAATGGTTGATGATGGAGACCACTGTTGCTGTTTTGAGGTGATTTCCCTGGCCATTAGACTAATGATTCATTGCGGTGGTGGTGAATTTTGCAGGCTTTGGGTAATGGGGAAAAATGCATGTTGAGCATGTGCGGAGCATGGGGGGTGGTTAAAATTGCATGAGACTTAATAAAGTCAGATTTTAACATCCTTCTCAGGGGGTCTTAATTCAATGTTAGGGTATATGTTAAGTGTAATACATGGTAAAATAACTAATCATAGGAATTCACTAAAGATATAAGTAAAACCCACATATTTTATCTACCCTATGACCTTCCTGGCTGGAGATGATAGTAAGCCACATTTTGCCCATTTGCTCCACAGTTTGAGGACTAGTGTTCCTTATTTTGAAGATGGCTTTGGCTTGGTTTCTTGCTCTAAGAGGTTGCGAGGTCTGCTCAAGAGGCAGGGTTAAATGTTGCTCACATTTTACTTCTTGATTTGTGGTCTGGCTTCATAAAGCTGTTACCTTGAGTGAATGTGAGGTCGCAGGGTACATCTCAGTACATATAATGTCTTGATTTTTCCAGATTTGTTTGTTTATCATAAAATAGTTGTTGCTGGTATATTATTGCCTGATCATTACATGCTACTGCTGGGAAATGCCAGGCATTGCAGCTTGTTGTAAAAATTTTAACCCTGAGTAGAGGCAGAGTTTGTCTGTGTGTTGAATGGGTGTGCAGGTAGAGTGATTCTGGGAGTGATGTGCACTTCATCCATCATCAGTTTTGCAGGCTTGGAAGGAGATGTGGTTGTTAATTTTGTGCTGTTCATGCTCAGTTGTAGCTGCAGTAGCCCTGCTGCAGTATTGAGTGTGTTGCAGTTAAAGGGGGTCTGGAATGTTTCCTGTTGAAAACATTATCTCGTAGATTTATCACTAAATAATGCAGTTTTATGCTAAGATAACTACTCTAATTGAGAAAAGGATTAGTTCAGCTGGTTTACTAAAGAAGGAAACTGCATTATGGCAGGTGACATTTAAGAGGACTGTTTGACGGTCCTGTAAGACAGTCTTTGACGGTTTTCTGGTTAAGCACAATTCGGTGGTGTGTCACGTGCAAAAAGTTCCCTATTTTGAGCTTTTATTCTCCTTTTATTGTATTGTTTTGTCCAGATTTCTTGATGGTGTTTGAATTATTGGAGGCCTGTGGATATTGGCTGCAGGCTGCACATGCATGTGGTGCGTTGGGTATATTTTGGTGATGGTATCAGTGTAGCACGAGTAGTTTACACTGCACCATGAAGTGTGTTTTATATGGGGATCTATGCCATATCGAAGTGTTCTGGGGCAACTGGGGGGTATTGTCTTTTAAATGTGCTTTAGTAGGTAGGATAGGGAAGTGGTCTGACATTGGTTGGGGCTGTTGCAGTAGGGTCCTTTAAACATCATTTGGGGCTGTTGTGGTAGGCTCCTTTAATCATAAAGTCTCATTTTGGTGGAATGTCATAAGGTTCGGCACTCAGCAGAGATTGTCCAGGTTTTGAATGATTTCTTAGGGATAGGAAAGGATAGGTGGTTATGGCTTGCTTCTTACAGATGTTATACCTTTCAGTGATACAGATTGTACAGAAGGTACGCAGTTTGTTTCACACTTGGAGGTGTGACGTCAGAAAATGACAGACATTTGAGAATCATGCTTCATACCCTATACAAAACATAATGTTAAATTTGTAATTTTATTAACTGGAGTTGCAAGTGCGATAATTACTGTGCTACTTGGGTGGGTAGGTTGTGGTTAAATGTGTTATGTATTTCAGACTATTTACATTTGTTTGTCTTTGTAGAGGGTACTTCCATGGTGGTTTTGGCCAGTGGATTATGATGCAAGGAGGTCATAAATGGTCTCAACATAGGCTTCATATTGGTCAATGGGTCGAAGGAGGTGGTCTCATCAGGTGGCAGTAGTTGGGGCCTGAAGGATGTAGCGTGGAAGGTGATAGCATAACAGGTCCTGGTTTCCAGAGTGGTGCAATGCAGTCACAGAGCGCAGTTAACAGAGGGAGTAGTGGTGAGTTATTTGACAGAAGTGGAGTGAAAAGGAGGTGGGAGTGGATGTTCTGGTGTGGTACTAAGGGTTCACAGGTAATGCTATTTTCTTTAGGTTCATCAAGGCACATTTCAATACTGGTATAATTCAGTACTGGTATTTTAGGGCTTTGGGGTTGATGGCAGGGATCAGATTTGGTTTACAAAGGAGTAAACTTAATGATGTTTGGCTTAACTCCCTTTTTATGGGAGGTAGTTGCTTAGAAAATGTTGGTAGGTGGGAGGGGGATCAGCCTGATCAGGCTAGTGGGTGGAGAAGAGGGATAGGCTTGCCCTCTTCTGTTCCCCCTCTGGTGTCTGGAGTTTCATTTCAAGGATTTGAGGAAAAGAAATGAGCAGCTGGAGGAAGCTTGCTGAATAGGGAAGCAAGTGGAGGGAAGGATGTTGTTTATTAGGCTGGAAGGTGATTCAATGTATGGGTTATGAAGTGAGATGGGATGCTGCTTCATAAGTAAAGTAAGCAAGCAAAGGTACGGACGCTGCTTACTGGGCAAGATGAGCAGGTATGCTGTCCTGACTAACATTACAAGGATGTTTATGCTGTGTTCAGAATCAACTATACTATGTCCAGTTGTAATTAATAAATTTTGGTGATCAGTTGCTTGGATAGATACAGGTTTAAGTGTATATTTCTCCTCTTGTGAAAATAACAGTGGTTAAAGATACATTGTCTATATAAACGCTTAGTTGCTAGATATCTAGTGTGAATTCTAAACCACACTCAACATTACAAGTCATACTTGTTCTTTATTAATGCTTATCACAATGAAAAATATAACTGTTTTTTTTTTCTGCTTTATTTTTGTTTTATTTTTACATTATCAAGGTTAATCACCATGTATGCCATGAAATTTGTATGCAACATATGTTATTTGGTCTTATGTAACTCCATTGTTATTCTTACCTTCACCTTGTATTAAAATGTTCATAGTAGTTAAAAGGAAAGTGAAATAAAAAATGATACTGGAAAATAAATTTTGGTGATCAAAGCTATGTTATGGAAGTTTTAATAAAGATCGTCAAATGTCATTCGGTGTGATGTGATTATTGAAGGGGAGTGGAACAAATGAGGTTTGGCAACAAGCCAAGTTGTCCTGGGACATCTTCAAGAGAGGTTAGGTGGTGTATTAATGGGAGTTAAGTTGGTTGGGGAAGTGAAAATGTTAAATGGAGAGTGGGATGTTTGGGAGGAAATGAAATAAGGGTGGGGAGGGTCTAAAAGGGTTTAGACTAGTGTAGCTGGGTAAGTAATCACATTTTGGAGTGAACTTGCTACCCTCCCACCCTCCCTTTTTTGTTGGTGGGTTGGTGAGGATTGTGGTTATTTTATTAGTCAGGGTAGGTGGAGAAGAGGGACAGGGTTGCCCCCTTCTGTTCCCCCTCTGGTGTCTGGAGTTTCATTTCCAGGATTTGGGGAAAGAAAATGAGCAGCTGGAGGAAGCTTGCTGAATAGGTAAGCAAGCAGAGGTAAGGATGTTGCTTACTTTGTTGGAAGGTAATTCGATGAATGGTTTATGACATGACACGGGATGCTGCTTCATAAGTAAAGGTTGGGTAATTGAATAAATGGGATGGAAGTGAGTTTTGGATGCTGCTTCATAAGTAAAGTAAGCGAGCAAAGGTATGGATGCATCTTACTGGACAGGATGAGCAGGTACACTGTCCTGATTAACATTACAATGTTGTTTATGCTGTGTTCTGAATCGACTGTACTATGTCCAGTTGTAATTAATAAATGTTGGTGATCAAAGCTATGTTATGGAAGTTTTAATAAAGGTCGTCAAATGTCATTCAGTGTGATGTTTTATTGCCTTTTGATATATTCTTATCCTACACTAAACTGGCTTATTCTATAGCTTATCCCCTACACTTAAGGTGTATAAAAACATACTGAACAGTAGTATTTTGAAAGTCATAATACTGAAAGCAAAATCTTTATGTGTCAAAATGTTAAACTTTATAATGTTGAATTCAGAATACCTAATAGCATGAGCTTCATGCATACATTGCATCAATATGTAGTCAGTCAACAAACAATATTACCCTATTAGTGAAACTTGGAAATGAGTGTTGAAAAGCACTCTAGACATGTAGGGTAGTGGGTATTTTGAGTTCAATATTTTTACATTTCTGCACCTTCACATTTCAATATTGTACATTCATTATTATGACTTTCAGCAATTTAATATGCAGACATCATGAAAACAGGCATGATTTTATAAAATAGATTTCACTGCCTAGATTTAAAATGGGTTATCCCTTGTCTATCTTTCCTCTGTTGCCACTTTATTAGGACATTTAAATCCTCCTGAACACGTCTGCCTCTTTATTTATTTAACTTGTATCTGAGCAACTTGCTGAACTTCTGTCATGTAGCTTCTTGTGTTTTTCTTTCTTTTTTTACCTTCTATGTCAGTTGCAGTATTAATAAATTATTCTTTCTTGTTTACTGTTCTGTTCATTCCCAGAACAATGAAGTCTTGCAGCCTACTAGATTGCCATGCTGTTCTCTTGCCTTTCCAAAGCTCATTACGATACCACATTTAAGCTACCATCTCAAGACAGTGGAATTTATAACTTCCTCATATACAGCCTCCAATTGGTTTATCCATATTGATTTCCAAATCCAAATCTTTTTCTGCTGTTAAAGCAAGATGCTACTGCTTTCCTATAAGGTGATGTTCCATTTAGTTGACTATATATGATTAATGATACCTAAAACAAAATTAATGTCATTCCCATTCATTAATTCAAAATTGCTTAAGTACATTTGTTACATCTGCCTTGGCTGTATATTTAACATTTCTAAATTTCATTAATAAAGTATTTCAGTGTTTTTTATATACAGGCTAATAACACATGAAAAAGTAAATTATAAAAAAAATAAAGTAACTGTATTGATATCCTGTCTCCCAGCCAGCAGGCTTATACTACCAGCCCCCTGTCTACCCTTTTAGCATAGTCCAGTCCCTCTACTGCTGTTTCATAAGATACATTCATTCTCTGAATGGGTTGAAAGCCAGCCAGACCATCTCTTCCCATTTGATGTTTAGAGTTAAGAGGTTTCAATTCTTCAATAAAATGAGAGATCTCATCAAGTGTGGATTCAGCTATAGTTCCTAAACAGTCCTGTTGTGGTTAGTGTTACAGATGGTCAGACCACCTCCTTTGCCCCAGGACAGGCAAGTTAGAAACAGTCACTTGTCTCACTATCCCTGCCTTTATCTTTCCACTGCACAAGTCCCTAACTGAAGCTGGAACATGTGAACAAAAATCAAAGGTTATCGCTCTACAGTAAACACCCAAGACAATGAAATACTGTTTTATACAAAATGGTATGGAAATTCAGATGCATGAAAAGATGTTTATGTTTAAATACCTACTACTAAGAAACATTTTTTTTTATAGGGCATGGTGTAATGGGGCAAAATAAAAGTATAATTCAGATCATGTCAGCATTTACGAACTCAGGGTTTGCAGCACAACTCAATGGGCTGGATTCACGAAGAGCAGCTGTCAGTTGTAAGGACTAGCATGGGCTACTGCCATTGGTGATGGCCTTTTCTGATTCAGAGACAGTCCCACCCACAGTGATCTTGCACAGTTTGTAGGATCACTGCAGTAGTTGTATTAATGCATCTTCCTAGTGGTAGGAAGAAGTCCCCTTTTTTGTTGTCTATTAATGTAGTAAACTATGTTTATGCATATGCACTTATTTGTTTGTTTGCTTGCTTGTTTGTTAATTTTAGTCTGTGTTAATCAATTAAGTAACCTGAACATAAAATGTATATTTCTATGCAGAGCAGAGGGTAATATACTTATACTGTAAACCATTAACCATATCATGAGTTTGGGTTAAAGTGGTCTGATCTTAAGAGCAAAGTGTGAGGGATAAAATGGTCTAGCAAGAATAGAGTAAGAACCATATAACTTAGCTTTGTACCACAGATACTATGGATTGTACTTTAACTTCACCTCTATTGACTGGGAAAAGTATACTGCCTCATACTCACAAGCACAATGATACCTGGACTTTATTAACACAAATACCCTTGACCTGATAGTGAGTCCACCTACCTAATGATCTAATATACTGGACCTGGTACTCACCAGTATGGTAGAGTGCTGCACTCCCCCCAGTGTCACACTGTCACTGGTGAGGTAGGACCACAAAGCTGTCTGTTTAAAAATAAAAATCAGCTCTGTAACTCCAGCTAACCCTGTAACACTTAGGTACTATTAAAAAGCAAACTATGCCCTATTAAATGGTAGTTTGTTAAAGGTAAATGTCCCTCCCACCCAGAAGTTCACAGGAAAATATGTGGAACTGTTCACAGAAACCCTGTGCAACCATGTAAATGGCTGTAAAGAGGCTGCTGTACCTACTAGAAGTAAGCCCAAGCCAAACTGAACTCTAAAAACAAACCACACTGGTGGGATCCTTACTTTAATAGGGTATATAACAGAATGAATAATGTTATCGATAAAATCAGGAAGAGCAACTCCCATAATGGCAGGAACTCTCTAATTAAACAAAACAGGACACCAAAAAAACTAATTAAGTCCAAGACCAGTTATAAGGTCAAGATAGCCTCACAGGCTAAAGGCAACCACATGGCCTTCTACAGCTGTGTCTCAAACCTCAAAGTCAGAGCATAAACTGGTGGTCAGTGTTACCACATTCACTGAGAAGATCAAAATAATGAATTTGCTGGCTGACAAATTTAGCTCAAAGTCCCACACAACTCCCTGCCTCCCCCATGAAATACCTACTAGCATAACCTCCCCAAATATTAACAGGCAGCAGGTCCTAGCATAGCTTGCTAAGGCCATATTCATAGCCACAGTGGACAGCCACAGTATTCCAGGATGCCTTGTAAATAGCTCAAAAGATGACCTATCAGGACCACTTGTGCCACTTTTCAATTATCACCATACAACAGGCTTTGTACCATTAGAATGGAAGAATGTAATGATTATTCTACTTCACCATCAACTGACCCTGGAAACTACAGACCTTTTAGTTGGACTAGTCTAATATGCAAAGCCATAAAATTAATTATTATGGAAATGATCAACAAAGACATGTGCAAACTTCAGACACTGGACTCAACTTAGTTTGGCTTTGTCAAGGGAGAGTCATGTTGACTAAACCTGGAAAACTTCTTTGAGGAGATCACCAAGGCAATGGATGATGGGAAGACATTGCATATTGCTTACCTGGACCAGGTTGAGGCATTTAATACAGTAGCTCACTTTGGTATAGTTGACAAACTCACCAAACAGGGCTTAAACCTCTACATAACTCAATGATTTAGCAGATGGCTCACAGACAGAACCCAGGAAGTCAGAACTGGTGACACCACCTTCACTAAGAGACTGGTCACCAGCTGGGTACCTCAAGGGTCTTTGCTGGGACTGCTCTTATTTGGCATCTACTTCTAGGAGGTGAAGGTGAATATTTAGGGCCTTTGGTTGACCAAGTTTGCAGATGACTGCAAACTGGGAGCTATCAGAGATTTCCCCCATGAGACAAACATCTTACAAGAGTGTCTGACACAGACAAGTGAATGGTGCCAAAGTCATGGATGAAAACTCATTGCCAAGAAATGCATTATAGTATCTTTTGAGAAAATCGTTACTCAGGCTAATTACTCCTTTGATAACACAACCCTAAGAGGCGACCTATTAGTCAGGGATCTGGGATCATATGTGGACAGTAATCTTGTCTCTGACCAACATGCGAACAAGGTAGTAAGAAAATCATTCTTTGTCATCCAACTTTTAAGTAAGGGTACAGTATCCAAGTCCATAGAAGTCATAGTCCCTTTTTATTTGGCCCTTATCAGATCCCCCGTTTGGCATGTACTTGACCCAACAAATGCAACAGTCAGAATGCCCACAAAGGTTCCTTACCTGGAGAATCTAGTGTATAAACACACAGTCCTATTTGGATTGCCTTAAAGCCCAGTCTCTGTATTCTGTCTCCTACAGGTTACTCAGAGGAGATCTATGCATGGCATACAAGACACCCTTGTATCCAGCTCTGATGGACCTTTTGCACATCTGCAAAATGAACAACATCATTCAGAATCACTATATCCTAGGATTTAAATTTTGCTTGTGACATAAATAGCACATGTTGGTGAGACAGATATGTGTCTCAGAGAACCTTCATGCCATGCAACAGACTCCCTATCCATGTGAAGTACAGGCCATCCCTAACCCTATTTAAGCATAACCTTGACCAGTGGATGGGAAATTCGAAATTCACCCTGGGTCTGGCCCCCATATCTATGACGAAAAGAGGCAGAAAATAATGCCCAAACTAACACCCTACATATCCTGTAGAAACTTCATGGCTTACTTACCCCCTCCTAATAAACACCTGTGATACATAAGGACACAATTGGGTTGAACTGCATAGCTAGGCTTATTGCAGCCCTCATGGTCATCAACCTAGTATATACCTATGAATCTATGAACCTATGAAATAGATTGCATCATTAATGTTTTTTTCTCTTTTACGATGGAAAAAGCAAACTTTTGAAAAAAGTTTTATTTTTTTGCATATTTTGTCATGTCATTCTACATATTTTTTTTAAATCATTATACTTCATTTTAGAAATAACTCTAGGATGTTGTTCACAGTTGGAATTCTGGTTAAGGTCTTTGCTTCCAAAGCACAAGGTAAAGTGTTTGATCCCTGACCTCTAGCCAATGTGCAGATTTCTTCCTATTTCACTGAGGTGTTCTTCCAAAACCCATGCTGGTTGTTTCTCCCTAAAGTCCACCCCCCTCAAAAATTGAATGATGTGTTGGTAAAGAACATAGGATCTAGGTGGTGCCTATAGGGTAAATGTTGAGTATATTAGCTCTGTTATTCATCAACTGTGGTGCACAGTATCATCATGATAGGAAAACACAAATGTGTGTATGCTGCATTGGGGCTAGCAACTCAGTGCTGCAAATAATGGATCTGTGTGGACTAACTACCTTTCTATTGTTGCAAAAATGGAAACTGCTAATGATAAGAGGATGGAGGATCCAACCTATGCAAGGGACCATGCTATTGGTGGAAGGGGTCTTAAGTGCCTATACTGGCCAGTTTGTGCTTTCCAGGAAGCCCAGCAGCCCTTGGTCAATAAGCTACTGGATGGGTGGTTTCCATTTGCTGAACCTGGATTATACTGTCTTGCTCTATTGAGTAAAAGCTGGATGCAAAACTAAACCAACCAACCTGATAAAAACTAAGGATTGTTACACTAAATATAGATTCACTGAGAGAAAGTGGAAGACATGATGATAAGGCGAAGACAGGGTGCAGCTTGGGAGTGGATCACATGATGGCAAGATGGAGATCAGACATCCTTCGTATCCAGAAGACAAAGTGGAAAATCAGTGCATCAAAACCATTTGATTTGACATCCAGAGTCTACTCTACAGGTGAGAACAGATTAGAAATGGTGTGGGAATATCCCAAGAGATAGCCTTCTAGACAATGAGGAATGTCATCAGAATTAGTGATAGATATATGGAAAATAGACTCCATCATAAAGATCAGGCAGTATTCATAATTTCAGCTAATGCCTTACATCAGGCGTGGTGACGATAAGGGGACATTCAAGCAGTAGCTGTAGGACCTACTAGAAAAAAACAGGAAACATAGGCTGGTGTTGCTAATAGAGGCCTGAATGCATGTATCTGGACAGACAGAACAGGATATGAGACCTTCCTGAGTTCACACTGGTGGTGCACCAAGAATAAAAAAGGCAGGGCATTCTAGACTTATGCTTGGTAAATGGCTCTATGGTGGCCAACACATGGTTCAAAAAGAAAGACAATAATAGTATCAGATACAAGTTTGGCCAACATGCAACTCAAGTAAGTTTTCACTTGCAAGGGAAAGGCATTGTAGCAGAATTAGAAATTACAAAGCCATCTCTAGTGAAACAGTTAGCCCACAGCATAAACAATTGGCAGCAAAAATTGACTGCAAGCAGTGGTTAGAGAAGGCACAAATGTCAAGAGAGACTATATTGAAGACCTGGAAGTTGGACTGAGTGAAAACATAAAGTTCAAGGAAAACTTGGGACTCTAGTACCTTAGGATGCAGTGGGAAAAGTTAGAGCTGAAGAAGATCCCAAAGCAGCATGTGTGAATACTATAGCTTAAACATGTGGCTGAGACAGGTATAGACATAAGGAACATGATGAAAGATGGTGATGGAATGTAGAAGTCCAGGAAGTTATAAAAAGAAAGAGGGATAGCAGGAAAAAGTTGCAGATAGAAAAGACAGACCAGGTTAAGACTGGATACTATTTGGTTAACAAAGAGGTTAAACGGGCAGTTGCAGTAGCAAAGAACAAGGCATCAGAGGCACTCCATCAGCTTCTGGAAAGTGACCCAGCAGATGGCACAAATAAATTCTCTCATATAGCAAGGCAAAGATTGAAAGATAAAAAAGAAAGTCATCAGACACCATTCACATGGGATGCCAACAACAACAACCTTCTCACTAGTCTGTGGGACAGCAAAAGCAGATAGGAGTACAACCAGCAACTTCTGCAAACCCCACAAAAACTGTATCTCCCAATATACAGCCTATGACAAAAAAGGTAGAAGAGCCCACGTTAGTAGAAATAAAAATGACATTAATGAAACTGAAGTCGGGGAATACAGCAGGCCCAAATGATGACAAGATGTTGGGAAAGTTAAGGGAGAAATGAGAGTATGGAGAGAAAGACATATCCTACATGGCTGGAGAGTATACGTTCTAGTGTTGGTGTACTTTGGATGAGATGTTAAACCAAGGCCCTATCTGCCTGAGTTGGTGTTAGCTGAGGTATATGTAAAAAATCCCATGACACTAATGGAAAAGATTAGGGGAATTTCCCTGGTGCCCTAGAAAATGTATCCTAGCCCATATAAACACCTATCAGCCTTAGTCAACAAAGGATAGATAGATAGATAGATAGATAGATAGATAGATAGATAGATAGATAGATAGATAGATAGATAGATAGAGTAAGGGAACATTCACAACTTTGGGCAGTATAGAGGTAGCAAAACTCTTGTCATCCCACCTGCAAATGCTGGAGAGGGTGATTGATAAATGAATATACAGAGTAATAGAAAGTATGAGGGGAGATGAGCAGTTTGTATTTAGATTAGGAAGCAGCACAACAAACCTGATGTTTGCAGTGAGACAAATAGAGGTGAAGAAGCTAAAGATGAGGAAAATGTCCAACTGGGCATTCCTAGACTTGAATAAAGCATATGACAATGTTCAAAGAAAGCTGGTTAGGGAAGTACTGTGATAATTCAAGGTCCTGGAAATTCTGGCAGAATTAAGGTCGATAATGTACAAGGGCTTGATGACACAAGTATAAACATGTTTGGACTCAAAGAGGGATTCCCAGTGGGAGTGGAAGTTCATTAGAGAGCAGCTGTAAGCTCACCACCATTCGTATTAGTGATGAACAGTTAGAAAACAGGTTGGAGAGGCAGATCAACATAGCTGCTTTATGCAGAAGACTTGGCATTACAAACAGACTCTGAACAGGTACTTTAGAAAATGATCAATGAAACAAATGCAAAAATGAAGACACATGGGATAAAACTGAGCACAGACAAGGCAGCTGTCATGGCAGCAACTAGGGGAAATCAGAAGAAGCTGAAAACTGAGATAGAAAGGAAAATAGGGGAATGAGATAGTCTAAATTATCTGGGACACGTGGTTGCGGAGAAGAGATGTCTAAATGAGGAAATCAAAACTTGAATAAGATGTACCGCAGCCAATCAGAAGTAGTATGTTACATATGAATGCCAAAGGAGTAAGATGCACAAAACAGAGATGTTACCAGTGTTGGCATATGGTACAAAAACCTGGGCAGTAAAGGCAGGACAGCTGAGGAAACATCACGTGACAGAGATGAAGTGTCTTAGTGTATACTATGGATCAGATGAAGGAATGATAACATTAGAACAAAAGCTCCAATAGAAGAGTCTGCCTAAAAGAACAGATTACTGTGGTGCAGACACATATGCAGGAAAGCAGAAGATGGTTTGTTGAAGAAGATTTGGACTAGAATGGAATAAGGTAAGAAGAAATAAGGACATCCAGAAAAGAGATGGATGGATAGATTGTATGAGAGAAGACCAGAGACAGTCAGGCATGCCTACTGAAGAAGGTAGAAGGGTGCCAATGAAGTGGCAATAGTTGATCCAACACTCCAACCTCAACCTCGTGTAAAAAATGAAGTTGATGATGATGACAATGATAATGATGAATGGGAAGTTGTTGACAGAACCAATCTTCAGATGCAGATTGCACTTTTTGACAGAAGAGAGAGGTCGAGTTCTATACTTTCATTACAGATACAGGATGAGTATAGATTACTTCTTACAGTGCTGGTTTTGTTTTGGAGAACACAGCAGCACTGCCTGGATCAATTTCTGTTATTTATTTATATACTGACTTGCATGCCTTTTATACTTCAGTTTAATTATTAAATGCCATTGTATAGTGCATGTAACACCCTGATTATGCCCCAGAACTAGTGAAAATACATGCTTTTTTAGCACTTTTTTAATGTCAGAAAGGTGGTTAACAATTATTATGCACCCCCTCCCCCGACATTGTTAAGCACTGTTCTTGCAATAGAGTGCCCAGCCACCACAGGAGCATAGTGGCCGGAAGGTATTAAAAAAAGTTAAATATCTTGTTTAGACTTTTGTTAAAATTCTGATTGAAGTGTTTGCCTACTTCTCAATGCTCTGTTTTAGGTAGCTTCTCTCTGTGTGACAGTAGTTAGTGTGCTATGGCTTTCTAGTCATAAAAGACCTACCACTGCTACACTTTTTTTCCTTTGTTTTTTTTTTTTTTTTCTTTTTTTAGTACATGGAAGTTATTAAAGCCCATATGCAGCAAGGAATTATGTCTGGTTCTATACAAACATAACCAGGGAAGATATATGCTGTCAACATAAATTTTGCGATTCATCTCTCAGGTTTCATTCTTAAGGTGAATTTCTTATTATCCATATCTCAAACACATAACAATCTGCTTACAATGGGAGACCCAATGATAATTCTCTATATCATACACAGGGAGTATTTAAACAGCATCATGTTTTCTAATATAAATATGTCCAACAATAAATGTGCCAATAGTTCATGGGTTCATAGCTCTGTAATAGGCTAATGACCACAAGGCCTTTTTAAGCCTTGCCATACATCCAACATCTCTGAAAAGTTCTGGTACAATTGGTAAGTGTGAGCAGAGACATGAAAGCAGAACTGAGCAATTCATGTTAGACACTCATTATACTCAATACATTTTACAATATAAAACATGATCACTGCTGCATTTATTTATTTATTCATTTGGCTGCTTAGTTATTTTGTGTTACCCACTTTATACAATTCAAGGTCACTGAATAGCCTGAGTTTATCCTGGCAATCAATGGTTGTAATACAGAGAAACACCACTAGATTAGATGCCAGTCCACTGCAGGGCATCACTGAAGGATGTTGGATAAAATGTAATTAGTGATGAAGCATATCATGGAAGGTATTTCTTAGGGATCAAATTGACTACATGTGATACTGCACTTGATAGGGTGGCACAGTGGTGCATCAGATAGCTTTGTCACCTCACAGTACGAGATTCTCTGGTTTGATTCTCAACTGA
Organism: Protopterus annectens; assembly: GCF_019279795.1. Taxonomy (NCBI): domain Eukaryota; kingdom Metazoa; phylum Chordata; order Ceratodontiformes; family Protopteridae; genus Protopterus; species Protopterus annectens. Next base: position 978,963,432 of record NC_056731.1, read on the forward strand.
GGTGCCTTCTGTGTGGAGTGTACATGTCCTACCTGTGCTCACATGGGTTTCTCTGGGTGCTCCTGTTTCATCCTGCATTCCAAAGACATGTAGAAAGTGGACTGGGCACTCTTAAATTGTCCATAGGTATGCATGTGCATGTGTCTGATATAGAAGAACTTCAGCAGGGTGGTGTGAAACTTGGCTGTAGATGATTGTCACTGCTGTGGTGACACCCTGACCCCATATAAAGTTTAGGAAATAGGTGTTATGGATGGATACTACACTTGATCTTCTCCAATGTTCAAGGAGAGCTTAATATAACAGAGTTGGATGGAGCTACAGCAGAATATTTGTGACATTAAGCTTATGCAATAACATTACTGTATCATACATTCAGTGAATTAATGGGATACATTTAATTGGAGTCACTACGGATATTACAGAACGAGTGGAGGGGAGTTAGAACAGCATTCTAGAACCAGTAGGCTTATGCATTAACAAACTGAAGAAGTACAACAATAAAATCCAGGAGCACAGTGAGAGGCCTGGAGATTTCTACACAGAAGATGAGAACTACACTTAGACAGCAAAGCAGACAGAAAATACTAAGAGGATTTTGGTGTTGTTAAAATGGGAAGGGTAAGTAGACTTGCCAGTGGGCAGCTGGATACATGTAATTATGTTATTCATGCCCACATGAATTCATTATAAACAAAATACCAAGTTATTATTGCACACAGTCTATAAAACATAAGTAATTATTTTTCCCCATGGTAAGTTGTTAACTTCATCTCAGCAGGGTATCTCTGACAATTATAAATATCTCTGAGTTTCAAAACTAGGAGTCCGTTACAAGTCAGTGTATGGTATGGGTAGGTCTGTTCTGGATTAGCTTTCAAATCTCAAAACCCATAACACTGATGTTCAGAATGTCAAGATGACAATACTGAAGACTGACAATCATGAATGGTTGAATGGTTGATATTTTCCAGGGAAAGTAAATACTTGTCCATCACCTAACACACCTAACATCCACACACTGGGCTGCATAACAAACACCTAGGTAGAGGCCTACTCCACACTCCCCAATGTGGTTGTGGGCTGCACCACCCACAACTATATATGCCAATTTTGGGATAATGCTACAGTGGGGAAAAGGGCATATTTCCACATGCCAGGCAAGTGTTTACTTACCCTGGAAAACATGGCCATTTGTGATTGTTAGTCTTTGGTAGTTTCGTTTAGACATTCTGAACGTCGGTGTTATGGTCTTTGGGATTTAGAAGGGGATCCATACCCACACTCACACTCTCACACACACACACACACACACACACACACACACACACACACACACACACACACACACACACACATACACACACACGCACACACAGTGAGAAAAGAGTAGCAGTATTAGATAAACAGTCACTAAGCTTATGTACATCTTACGAAAGGGAACTACTAACACTTTTGTCTGAATAAGATTTATATTATCTCATCACACTAATCTCATTTGTTTCTCAATATTCTGAGCTTTAGTTTTTAATGTCAAGATATCTGGCATTAATGGTTTGCATGCATTTGATATATAATGCCCTTCTTACAACTTCCTTTATTTAGAATCACTATTTGGTGGATACATTCAGAAAGGGGCTTATGGTGATGAAGTGAAAGCAGATGGTGGGTCAGTCATTCATATATATTTTCTGAAAGAATATAATGGTGATGTGTGAGGAATGGGGTGGGTTGGTATATTCTGAAAGGGTTTTATGATGACTGAGTGAGGGTAGAAAGTGACTCAGTATACTCTAAAAGGGATATTATGGTGATGGGTGAGGGTAGATGATGGGTTATTATATTCTTAAAGGGTTTTATAATGATCAAGTGAGAGTGGATAGTGACACAGTATACTCTAAAAGGATTTTATGGTGATCAGCCGAGGATAGATATTGAGTTGGTTGTATCTATATATATATATATATATATATATATATATATATATATATATTGCTCAAAAGGATTTTATGGTGATAGAGTCAGTTGTTGATTTTCTTTTACGGTGATGGACTGAGGGTAGATGTTATGTCAGTTCATATATATTTTCTTAAAAGGTTTTATGGTGATGGACTGAGAGCAGATGGTATGTCAGTTCATATATATT